>NW_022872885.1:0-94425 GCF_900324485.2 Mastacembelus armatus | reverse complement strand
GTTTTCTGTTTGGCTTTCCTCAAGAGGAAGAATATGTTGGATGTGCTGTTAACCATCTGTCTTTTACTTCCTCCACCATCTGCTGATGCCATAAGCTCAAAGTACAAAATCCACATGCTTTGGAAGAACAACGGCCTCTTATTGTGTTGTGCTATATAGCAATCCATCATATATCCCATTAAATTTCCATTTAAGGTGCGTGTTGTAATCAGACTTGTCATATAGAGATGCATTCAGATGGATTTTGATGCTGAAGTTGTGCATATAGCGCATCTTGAATGCAAATGGTAGAACAATCCCACAGGCAACAATCTACATGCTGGGGATAAAATCAAATGTCTGAATCCTGCCAGGGCCACGAGTATGGACTTAATGTGACGTCGATGGATTCAGGGCAGCTGGTGTTTGTTTTGAGATGGGCAGTGTGCTTTTTAGAAACATGCTGGTCCTTCCTTGTTGAGGAATAATAAAATAAATTCCATTTAATGATTGTAATGTCATCTGAGCTGGGTCGGAGCCTCATCTCTCTCTGTAGGACATATTAGTTTTTACCCTGCATAGGATTCGTCCTCCATATAAGGATGTAGACTTTCCTGTTATCTGTCCCATAACAGTATTGTTTTTTCAGTCACCTGTCAGACCATTACAAGTGTTTGTGTATTTGTCCCCAAGTGTCGTCATCAACTTGCTCTCTTTAGTTAGAGATTTAAAACAAAAGCACTCTGGAAGATGGTATGTCACAAATATTAGCCCACAAATGTTTAAATTGCAGCACAAGCTTAAAGCATAGTTCTTTAAACAAAAATACAATTTTGAATGTACAAAAGAGTAGTTTGGAAAGCTCCAGGGCCACTTACACTTATCAGCATTTTCTGTTCTTTTAGTCACATAAGAGTCACCATCAGCACGTGGACAGATCCATGTCCATCGCAGCTGGGCAAACCACCTCCTCTGTGTGTGATGGAGATTAAACCTAGAGTTGGGATTGTTTTGTCAAATTATAAATATGTCATCTATGTAATGAAACGTGTTGTCAAAATGCAAATCTTCCACTTTCAGTGTAGTTAAATCTCGATTTGGTACTTTACTGCTTCAGTCACTGGACTGTAGTAAATCTGTGGCTGTGGCCTCGGCACATTTATTTTCTAGTGGGTTGTTACTGTTTACACGATGTAACTGACGCAAATAGTTTCAGTCCTATCATTCTGTGTGTGTCCATATGAATGTGTAGTTATATATTTACATGTATTTTTCTGTGTCTCTGTAAATGTGTGTGTGTGTGTAAACGAGCAGCATCTACAGGAGGGCAGGAAGGCCCAGCAGTATTTGGATCATTGCTGGAAACAGATGGACAATGTAAGTGACGAGGGAAGTAAATGAAGTGTTTAGTGTAAATATTGTTGGGGACAGACAGCTGCACTCACAATTGTTTGCGCATGATATGCAAGAAATGCAAACAAAAGAACGACTGGACAAATACATATGCGCCTCAAACATGTCATTTTTATATTGGAAGAGTATTTCTCTCTAGTTTTCTGTTGAAATTATAATCAGCTAAACATTAGTTTCTGACTGTGAAAAGACAGCACTGTCCTTTTCTTCTTCTGGCAAATGTCCCAGTCTGCAGGGACAGGGGCCTGGACCAGGAAACACACCCACACAGACAGACAAACACACACCCAACCACCAGAGAGTACCATCCCCTCCCAAATCAAATCAAATCCTATGTGCCACATTTGACCCTTCATTTTAGCTCCTAAAAGGCTCCAGGGAGAGAGAGAGAGAGAGTCCATTTATTCATTCTGAGGTCATCTAATTTGCTTAACGATCTGCTCTTCACAAGACTTTAAAATTAACCACCACAGTTTCTTAAGAGCTATAAAGCTAATTGCTGCTTGTTAAATATTTGAATAATACATGTCCTGTCACATGTTTTAGCCTGTAGGCACAGTTGCTTTGCTGGGACACATCTGACTCAGAGTGTTTCAGTGTGTGGCCTGCATGACTTTAATGGTGAACTACCCAATGACTGGACTGTAATGTCTCGTTCATTCAGTGTTTTCTTCACTGCTAATGTAACCCAGATGGACTGGCAGGAAGTAAACTTATCTCACTGTGTCTGATTCATCTCCTCCTCTCCCTCGTTGGCTCCTTTACTCCTCTTGCACATATATACAATATATTTTTTGTTTTATTTTCTCCAAGCTCATTGAAAATCACACTAAATAAAGTGAGTGCATTATAGTTCCCAGATTGCTTAGTATGTTTTTTGGTTCTTGTTTTGCTTTCAACTGTGTCTTCCTTCTTTTTCCTTTCTCCTTTTTTTTTTTTTTTTTTTTTTTTTAAAGAGTAAAAGGAAGTTTGAGAGAGGGTGTAGGGGAGCAGAGAAGTCCCAGGTGACCTACGAGCGGTTAGATAACGACATCAATGCCACAAAATCTGAGGTGGAGAAGGTAGGATGCTCCCATCTGCAACACAACTAGTGTCATTATGTGTTGATCTGTAAGCTTTTTTCATTATGAGTGAAAATAAAGGACAGGAAAGCATGAGATGAGCTATGGCCAAGTTTGAACAGTTTTATTACATGATCAGAGTTAAATAAAAATAAAAAGACTAACTTTATCTCACTGCCCTCATACCTCCTACTTGTTTTACTTCAGTTACTAGTGTATAATTGGTGCCTATGAAATTATACTGTTGCTCTTTTTACCACACACTCACTGTATAATTAGACCTGATGGATATAGAGAGGTTTTAGAAAAATAAACGGTTTCAAATCGAAGTAAAGTCACCAAATCTGTGGAGTCAGCCTTGTTTTAGATCAGCTGCTGTCTATATAAACATATGATCTCATGTCACGTACACTGTAAGTGTAGAAGGACCACAGTAACAATATTTGTCCCTTTTTGTGTGCTCACATTGGGCTCTAGGCAGACTTGTGGTTGTTTCAGGATCAGCCAATGTGAATATAACATTTGTCTTTATGTAACTGTTTAGGCCAAAGCCCAGTTCTACCTGCGGACTCACATGGCTGATGAGAGTAAGAACGAGTACGCTGCTCAGCTACAGAACTTTAATGCAGAGCAGTGGAAACATTTCAATAACGCCATACCTAACATCTTCAAGGTAAACCACATGTTATTTTTTAGAGTCACATTAATGTTTGGCCTGAGTTGCTTTTTGCTGCTTTTCAAGGACCAGGCCATGCTAAACTCTTAAAAAGATGTAGTAAGAAGTCACTGAATTGTTTACTGTAATTACTTCTAGGTCAAATTTTCCAACTGGCGTTCACCATTATTTTCCATACTTTTGTGTATAATAGTGATTGTGTTGTATCTGTCTTAAATTTGATTTGGTGAGCCCTTGAGAGTATTTTCTTAAGTTTTGATCTAATTTGTTTTGACATTTAAATGACTTTTTGTAAATCATGATTCCATTAAGTGAATAAAATTAAAAAGTTCAATAATATGTGACACCACTACTCTTCTTACATAACATCAATAATAAATAGCAGATGTCTCTATTACATGTGCTTTAAATTTTGACCCTGATTAAATAAATCTGTTGTTGCATACTGCCTCAGGTATGTAGCACCAGTAGTGCTCAAATGTTCACCCTCTACAAAGTGTTTTTAGCATTTGGAATTAAGGTGGTACTGTTGAAATATATTGGCATTCTTCACTTCAACCAGTATCATGTTTAGAGGCTGCTGTGGATAAAGGCCCCATTAAATGTTTAACTTGTCTCATGTCAACCATTACTAATATATCTAGTGGGTAGAGTGTCTGGGGAAATGATCTGGTAGCAGTGACAAGTTGTTTACCTGTGAAGGAGCTAGTAAAAGTGCCAGTGTAAACAAAGCAACATTAGCTTGTTACTCCTGTGTAATCCGTTTCCTCTGGTCTGTCACAGAAACTGCAGGACATGGACGAACGTCGGACGGTGAAGATTGGAGAGACGTACCGGAGCTTTGCCGAAGCAGAAAGAAAGGTTATTCCCATCATCTCCAAGTGTCTAGAAGGAATGGTTTCTGCCGCCAAAGCTGTTGATGAGCGAAGGGTATGTACTAGAGAATGAAGAGGGGAAAGATGGGTGGTCATTGGAGAGCCGCTTTTACGTGCTTAGTGTCTCTCTCCTCTCTTAGTCTCATGTCTCTGTCTGTCCCTTCTTTCCAGGACTCAGCTATTGTCGTGGAGTCATTTAAGTCCGGCTTTGAACCTCCCGGTGACTTTCCCTTCGAGGACTACAGTCAGAATCTAAACAGGACAGGTTCAGACGCGACTATCAGCAACACTCCCAAAGGAGACAGAGAGAGAGATGGAGCCCCGGGGCCACGACCTGACCCAAAACACGCTATGAGCCGGACCAAGAACAAACTGTGGCTGTTTGGCAAGAAACCAAAGGTAAACAGAGTGACAGATGTCAAGACAAAATATATTATTTCTCTTAAGATCCTGCAAAGGTATGGCAGCAGTTGTGAGTGGAAATATTTCATGAGTTAAATTTTTTTTTAACACAAGGGCTGAACTGATTGTTTATTAGCTTTGCTGTTAGTTGTTTCCCTCTATTAGGCTTCTTTCCTTCCCAGACCTACTATAGTTAGTGCTACAGCTGCATCAGGTAAAAAACCCTCATCCTGAACAACACAGTCTGTTTCATTTCTCCAGCCCTGCCTTCTCCTCTACAGACACTTTCTGTGTACTTGCAGATAATGTAACTGTGATTTCCATCTAGGGCTACACACATTCTTGGCTTATCTTGAAGCTGAAGTTTTTTTTTTGGTCACCTTTAGAGTTTTTGTTAAAACATTGACGTATTTCCTCTGATACACTCCTTGGACCTTGCCCCTCTCCATAAAGGCCATGTAGGTTAATCATTAATTATGCACTGTTGGTTTGTGTTGGTGCGTCAGGAACATGTGTGATGGACGGGGTGTGTGTTTGTGTATATGGGCTAATTTATTTGTTTAATACATAACGCCCTGAATTTTCAGGGGTGTGTCCCATTCAAGTTTAAAGCACATGTAAATCTCATGTACTGTAGTTCTCTGTGTCATTAAATGAAGAGTAAACAATCAAAGTAAAACAGACTCAAAGGTGACTTAATCTCATCAGGACTGTTTGATCCTGGTTCAGTCACATCCTTAAGACTTGGTAGGACGCTCGTTAATATTGTTCCTGTAAACCTGAATTCTTTCATCATGAATACCGTTTCGTTTCCACTTCAAAAGTAGTAAAATGTTCTGCTAGTTTTTCTACGTACTGCGGGGCTGAACTTATAAAATGTGACCCTGAATAACATCAAACAAGAGCTGCCTTTCATAATACAACACAAGATCAGTGTGTCATCCTGACCTCTGGCTTTGTCCTGTCTTCCTGCTCCCTGCCAGTTCCCTTCCACATCTCCTCCTCTACCACCTTCCTCCTCCTCTTCCTCCTCCCACCCTTTACCTTCATCCCGGTTTAGCTCTGACGTAGTGAGCCACTATCTGTCTGAGATAAAGACTACAGTACCCAGAATCCCCAAGAGTTTGAGAGGCCTAAGGAGAGGGGTGAGACGGGACGTGTTTAATTTGAAAAGGTTGATGTGATTTGATTTGTGTGTGTTTATTTTCTGCACAGTGTCTGCAAGTCCTGGATTAGTATAAAATATTTTAACATTCAAAGCTATCAAATAACCTATATTTTCATTATCATTTCTGTTTTCATAGGTGTGCTTTGATTATTTTTTTTCATTTTGACTTTAATTTTAACTTCATGGAGCTTTCAGACACTTTACATTTTCAATCATTTATTCTTTTTCTGATTTTGTATTTCTTGGATTGTCTGGGTTTAGCCGCTTCTCTATCTTTGATTCTTTCTCTCCTTTCAGTTATGAGACTGATTTTTGCTGCAGTCACAGGATGGAGGATCCCTGGTGATTGATTGGTGTGTGAGGGCTGTGCTTTCTGGTTGCAGTGTTTTTTGGGGAAATATGCTGAAAATGTGTCATTAGCATTGGGTGTCGGTCTGGCATGAGTTTGCAGTGGTGTTGTTTGTGTGTGTTTTTGAATAAGACACGGGACTGAGCGCTGAACTATTACTTTGATTGGCTTCTGCTTCTGTCACTTCTGTTAGGACTGTCTGTGATTGGCTGCTTTTCCGTCTGGTTTAAAGCCGTGTAGTCCCAGAAGAATAGACAAACTGGAGTACATCTATCAAACTTTCTCACTGCTTGTGGAAAGTTATACATCAGATTGTGACAGTCAGGAAATGTGATGTGATAACGTGTTTAAAGGGGATTTCTTCTAAACTATTTTAAGACAGATATTTACACCTCACACTGTGTATCCTTGAGGCCTGATAATTCATTTGGAATTAATTGTCTTTGCACATTTTGAATAGAGCTGCACTGATTAGGAGTGTCACTGTTCACTACCAGTATATTTGTTTCATTCTTTATTAATAAAGTAATGAAAAAGGAGCGTTATCAGCAGTTACAACCTTAATCTTAAATCCTGTGTTTCTGGTCATTTGCCTCCTGTTTGCTTGCTTGCGGTCTCATTCTTCATGGTCTTTCTAGGGGCTTATTTGTGAGTCGCCGCCACCAAATGCAGTCACATGCAACCTACCACAGGATTGTGCACCGTGTGGCTCACGTGTCTTCACAGTACAGAAAAAAGGGAGGCCATACTTGTTGATCTGTAGCCCCAAAGCTGGTTCTGTAGCTCTATAGGGTTCCTTTCAGATTAGTCCATTTTAGAAATGGTCTTTTTCTGCAAATATATTAGACTGTTTTATAACTTCTCCCTTTCTGTCATTCCCTCACATGGTTATAATTAGACCAAATGTTTTTCTTTCCCTAGTTTGGCTAGAGGTAATTATTTTCCTTTTTAGTCAGTGAAACACAAGAATACCTGTTGGTCCTGGTAAAATCAGGAAATCTGAATCATTTGTGCATTGAGGCCAGTAGAGTTGTTCAGTCATTCATGCTCACTATATAGTTGTGCTTATAAAACCAGTGGCACAATTTGAGAAATATTGGCCACTTTTAAAAAAAATATACCCAAACAAGCAGAACATGCATCTGCCTTTTTAAAATCATAATGACAAGCACAATTACTTAAAAGCTACTGACTACTTTCCTTATAAGGAAAACTTTTCTAAGGGATCATTTATAGCTTTTAGAAACGGCCAGTATTTCTCAAATTGTGCCATGGGTATGTAAATATATGAGCACAGCTATATAACAAGTGTAGCAGTTACTGTATTTACTGAACTATTGGCGAATATTTACACTGACGACCTGGGAATGTTACCTTTACCTTTTACCACTGGGAACACATTGATCTGACCAGTGTTCACACTGATCAACATGTCAGTGGACAGACTGTCTGTTTGAGATTCTGACAGCTAACCTGCATCCCATGTTTGTCTTTTCTACTGTAATGGTTAATGCATCAGTGGTCAGTAAAGATGGTAAGTTGGTGTGTGTGTGTGTGTGTGTGTGTGTGTGTGTGTGTGTGTGTGTGTGTGTGTGTGTGTGTGTGTGTGTGTGTGTGTGTGTGTGTGTGTGTGTGTGTGTGTGTGTGTGTGTGTGTGTGTGTGTGTGTGTGTGTGTGTGTGGGCGTGGGCGGGCCCAGTGCAGGTGCTCGTCCCGTATCCTCACCGTATAGGATTCCCTGTAGTTTCCAATATTATAGTATAAACCAGCAGTGGTAGTTAACTATTGTTCCTCTCCCTGATCTCTACTGTTCTGCTGTATGTTTTCATTAACAAGCAGAGAAGCTCAGTTTAGATGAGCATATCTGTTAAAGTAGCATTGCACTTACTAAACTGTGGAGTATGACATTACACTGTCCCAGAAATTATCTTGAAAGCAACAAGGAGAAAACCTTTTTGTTTTAAATGAGCCAATACAAATGGACATGAAATATATTAAAGTCTTGATATTGGGAAAACATTCTCATTCGACCTTGTGTTGCTAAGGTCAGTAATGACATTTTAATGAATTTTTAAGTTCAAACAGATGAGAAGTCCTTAAAATACTCTGAAAAAAGGGAAGTTTGATTTTCACACGTTCCAAACTTATTCTGAGGAAGAATGTGTGATTTGATAATGACTGTGTGATATGTATGTTCATCTGTTGTAATGGCTCAATAAACCTAATGGAAATAATTTAGAAAACGAATTTAGCTCAGAAATCTTTATTCCAACTTAATTCCAACATTAAGGCATTAATGTTAAATGCTTCTCTGCATTAGGTGCCATCACTGGAGGATTTCAGTCACTTACCCCCCGAACAGAGGAGGAAGAAGCTGCAGCAGCGAATTGACGAGCTCAGCAAAGAACTGCAGAAAGAGATGGATCAGAGGTAAGAAGCTTAGTATTAATTCTTATACATGACCTAACCATCAACACATCCAAATAATCCCAGAAAATAAGCCTACTTCTGTATTTAGAAACAGTTAAAATTAATATAGCGTTTATTTTAGCTGATCTTATTTAAGGTTTTCAAATGAGATTTAAGAGCCCTGGCCCTCGTCTCATCACACTGGTTAGTTGCAAGTATATGATAATTGATTGAATTATTTGTCTTTTTAAAGCTAAACATTAATTGGTTTATATTTCAAATGTGAGGACAGAAACTGTTGTCTTTATAGACTCTAGGATTAATTGGTTCATTGAGAAAATATCAGATTAACTACATTCTGTCAAACTCCAGTGCCTGTTTGTGTTTTTGTTAGAGATGCACTGAACAAGATGAAGGATGTGTATGAAAAGAATCCTCAGATGGGAGACCCCAAACAGCCTGCAGCCCAAAATCTCAGAGACCATTTGTAACATGGAGAAGCTTCGCTCCGAAATCCACAAAAACGAGGTGAAGACACTAAAAAAAACTAAACCCAATAACAGGGTAGAGGATGAGGGATGGAAGGAAGCAGAGAGAGGCCGATAGCACCACCTCCTAATCAGCCATGTTATAGAGATATTCACTGTGGCTGATGGTGATGTCCTGTTGTTAATATTAACAGAAGTGTCATCTCTCCCTCTCTCTGCTGACAGACTTGGTTATCTGAGGTGGAGGGAAAACAGAGCTCCAGAGGAGACAGGAGACACAGTGCTGACAACCACCATCCACACTCCTCAAGGCAGAGAGAGGTGAAAATGTTTACAAGACACACACACACACACACACACACACCACACACACACAGAGGAAGGAAAATGGTTCACTTGCAAGGCAACATTAGGTATTAATAAGGAACCAGTAACAGAACTGAAAATTTGCTCACATTGACTCACTACTCATGATTTAATTTAAAAGTACGTCACTAATTTCTGGTTCACTGTTTGTATTCCTGCTGACCACATTTTTCATCATGGGAAAGCACAAAGCTCACTCTTGCTGCCTGTTTCAGTCCTGAAGGCAGTTATACAGACGACACCAGTCAGGAGCATCACACACCTCGCCACCGCACCGGCCCTCCGCAGCCCGGACAGCCACACCACGACCCTCATGAGTTTGATGATGAATTTGATGACGATGACCGTTGCCTGTCATTGGACACTGCAAAGCTCTGTACTCCTTCGACGGTGAGGACAGCAATGAAAAACAATCAGAAAGTGCCGGATTTGTCCCTTCTTTACTGCATGGGGGGGGAAAAGCACATATTTCTTCCCGGTTTCTACTTTAGACTGAATCAGGCCAGTTTATGACAAAATGTTCAGGTGATCCTCAGATTTGTTACTACATCTGAAAGCTTTGCTTTGACCTGCCCTCTTAGATTGGAGCGGAGAAAAGCCAAGTATCGTCGCCCAGTAGTTGAGAGGAAAACTGTTCAGTCTCACTGTGGTTTGTTTGGCTTGCAGGTCAGACTGAGGGGACGCTGGTGATGGCAGAAGACGAGGGGTGACTGTTATTTAAACTCATTTTCTTTCATTCAGTTTATGATTGAAAGTCTTGGTTAACTGTTCATCTGTAAAGGACAGTTTGATTTGACACTTGTGACTTCGGCTATTTTTAAATTGACCACTATGGTCAAATTCATGCATGAGTTTAAACCCTTTAGACCCCCCTTTAAACCCTCCTCCTTCCCTGTTGTTTTCCAGGTGTTGTACATCATCGAGGAGGATAAAGGCGACGGCTGGACGAGGGCGAGGGAAGCAGAGCGGAGAGGAGGGATACGTCCCCACCTCCTACATAGATATCACCTGGAGAAAAGCAGCAAAGGTGCTGTGACCTACATCTGAAGCTACACTGTCCCCTGTCCTGTCCTCCATCTGCCTGTCATTCCCATCTGCTTTCTGTTTCTCAAACACTAAGGAGAAAGACAGTGTCTGAAACCCTGCATGGACATTCATTCTTTTCTGTGCTTCTTTTTCATCCCAACTCTTTGCTTGTTTAATCATTCGTCCTCATCCTCCTCTCATATCTGTGGGACTGCTCGATCCGAGGTGAGTGTCTGGGCACAAAGACCATTAGGAAAAACCTATTGTGTGTGTGTGGTGTGGTGTGTGTGTGTGAGGTGTATGTTGTATATGTGTGTGTGAGAATGAAACATGCCACAGCTGTTTTCAGCCTCATGCCAAGGCTGTACCACTCTTACTGCTCAAAGTGTTTCAGATATTTCTGTAATATTTGAGAAATGATTTTATTTTTACTCATTTATCTGTTGATTCTTTTTCAAACCAGAGAAACTCTGATTTTAAGCTCTTTTGATTTGTGTGTCGACATAATTTAAAGTGAAAACTGTTCTAATTTTATCTGTTTTTATTTGTGTCTTATTGCAGTATGTGTGTATGTACATACACTTTTTTTTTGTTATCGCACTAAAGGGGGGAAATACATCTACAAAGGATTGTCTGCTTTCAGCTGTGGTGTTGTTGTACTGTACAGTTAACAAGGATGAAAGGATGTGCTGTGTCATTTCAAAGGATAATGTTGGTGCTATTCTGTACTTTTCTTCTCATTCATTCCAATTTAAATCTTTAAAAACATCTGTGTATTTCCCAGGCTTAGCAACTGTGTTTTAGCAGCACAGAATATCACTGGCTTTATTCTTCAACTCTAAGATCCAAATCCACTCTGTGACATTTCAGAGAAATTGAAAAGGTTAACTATGGAAGTGAGTCTGATATTAAAGTAGGTTTCACTTCAGTCAGAAGTGTCTGAGATTAATCAGTTCATGTCTGTGACATAATCTTCACTGTTTGAGTCACTGATTTGACCTGACCTGTAGTTTCTACTCACATCCATGATCATTTTAAATCCAAACTGGTTCCCAGTAAGTGAGCCAGCTGGACATGGTGTAAACGTGACCATAGTGTTTTGTCCAGTACTAAAAGCAAAGGTGACTTCAGACTGATCATTTTAAGTGAGCAGCTCACTGACAGGAGCTTCTACTATGTATCAGTGTTACCATGTTATCTGTTCTTGTGTAGTTAAAAGCCATTGAGGAGAAGGTCCATGAACCTGTAGCTGTATTACTACCACCTTATAGCACAGAAAGGTCTGAACTGAGCACTGAGTTTGGGCATGTTCGTTCACACCATGATGACATTTAATCTGTATTGGATGTAATCACCCTGTGTACAGCACAAACACAGACCTCCCCCTCGACTATTCTGATGTGTGTTTGTGGATGAATGGGTGGACCCAAAGTCTGTGAGTGTGTTTTAGTAAACTGGCTCTCTCCTCTATGTGACTGCAGGTTCCTGAGGGCTGCAGGGTGGCCGGGCGATGTGATTGGCTGGTGGAGGGCTCACGCTGATTGCTCATTATTGGTGGTGGGGGTGACCGAGACAGAGTCATAGGTGGAGGAGAGAAGTAGAGAGGGAAAGAGAGATGAAGTGGTGCTGGGAGGCAGGTTTGCATGTCTGCATGCTCACATATCCATGATCAGCAATGCATTCTGGGTTACTAGAGAAAGAACTGAGGGTCTTCAGTAGAAGAGATGATCCCAAAGCAACTAACAGGCAATAATACATGTAATATTTTCAGGTAGGATCCTAATTGGTTAGACCCTGAACTTTCATTTGTTCTGAAAGCAGCAGAGCATGAAACCAAAAAGACCTTTCAGGCCAGGAAGTGAGAACTGCAGCGACTTCAGCTAAACAGAACTGATGCATTGTAGCACAATGTACATTGAGCCCTTCATGAAGGTTTGATGTCTGTTTTTGCACAGAGGTTTCCAAGGAAGTTGAAACAAAACTGAGTGGATGTAGTGCCTCTGTTTATTTTATTGTCTAATGTCAAAGAAAACGTGTTTGAACCTGTAGTTGCAGCAAAATACAGCTATTAAATCTACAGACAGTCTCCTCCTTCCTCAACCTAAAGCTTCATTTAATTGAATTGTTTCACTTCTTGGTAATGAAATTTTATAGTATTTAAGCTTCATAGAGCAATATAATGTGCTGCAGTTGCACAGCACCATAACTCCATCCCCCATAATGATCTTAAAGTTGAATCAGCACCTCTGGAGCAGTTTCAATAAAAACTGAACGTTATCACCTTCATTGTGTTGGGATTTATAGCAGAACCTGTTTTGTGCTGCATTAGTTCTGGCTAGGTGTACCTAACAAACAGCTGAGTGGATATAAAACTACAGTCCTACTGTGTTTTTCTGGAAATAACCACATGCAGCAGCTTCCTGGTCTGTAAAGGGGCAAATCGGCCCCACTAGGAGGGAAAAAACTCTGTTCTACTCTCTCTCTCTGTTAAAACACTCAGGAGTCTTTCTCAGCAGTGAGGTTATATGGTGTCATTACTTTGCAATGGGATGTAGCCAAAAACAAAATGAGCTGTGTGTGTTTTAGCTGAGAGAGAGAGCAATCGAGCAGCAGGTCTTTCTCTCTGATCATCATGAATTAATGCTTTAAGAGGCTGGAGCACCTCCACACCTCGCTGATTCACTGTGACAGAATCATTTTCCTTTCTCACTGCAGTTGGTCTCCTCTGTAGGAGGTGGCCACGTTGTTGGGGGAGTATATTGCTCCTTCTATAGCAGCATCTTTTGCTGTCTTCCTTCCATTAAAAATGCCTTTTTGCCAAAAGAATGAAAATCACACGGGCCCATTGATTTGGTGATATACAGCTGAGGAAGGCCAGTGATGTGGCTTAAAGCTTTGGAAAAGGGTCGTAAGAATTTTCTGTCACACTGGTATTTTTGAGGTGAAGAATGATTTTTATGAGGAACCAAATTCCCATTTCTGATAAAATATTCAAATTTTTTAATATTTTTTCCACTTGGTGAGTTTCCTGCCAACATGCAAGTTTCTCCCCAAATGTTTAGTCCAGATCCTTATGGGAGAAAACGAGCTGATCTCAAACTCACAACACCAGGGGTTCTCACCTGTTAGGGTTAGTTAGTGTTGGAGTGTCTGCTGCCACTAACATCAGTGCACTGATCCCACTCACTCCTGTCATCATTATCTGTGCTCTGTTGGTGATGTCTGCCTGCCTGAGCCACTCTGCTCCTCATGCCTGCCCTACCCTCATCCAGTCGCATGTTTTTAACATGTCGTTGTCTCCCAAACATGATCCGACTTGAACAGTGTGTGTGTTCTGTGTTGAATGCTGCATCATCATATTGTCATGAACGTCTAGCATGGGTATGATTTTATTTCTGTTTAATGTTTCCCAAACAGCAGCTGGGTAAAATCAGAGCTACTCTTTAGGCAGATAGCAGGTCTGCCTCCTCTCCTCCTTTTTCCCTTTTCCCCCGCCTTTTCTTCCTGGGTTGTAATTCCACATGTCGACCAGCAGGTGGCACCAACCCCCCACTCAGCTTGAGTTGGACTGGGTCACTGTTCTTACCGCCAACAAAAAGTGGAGCTCCAATGTTGCTGCAGTCAGACTCTGCCTTAAAACTTCACGTTGTTTAATGTGGAGGGATTTTCACATATCTGGAGGTGCCTGCTCTTCTGCCTGACTACATCTCCCATCAGCCATCTGGGCTCACCCCTTGCCTCTGTGAGGGTGGGGCCTCTCAGCTTCATCTCTGACAAGTGTTTTTTTTTTTTTTTCTTTTAATCCCCACTTAATCAATTGTATTTGTGAATGTGACGACACAGACGCAGGTGTGAACATGCACATGTGGAAACCTGCACGGGTCAGAATCCTGATTTGGCCTGTGTGGCTTTCCGTACAGACTGACATGTAAATGTGTGCCTGTTAACATGCGTGATGTTAGTTTGTACCATTGAATGATTTGTACATATTAACATGTTTAATGTCTCGCGGAATGTGTTTCCGTGGTGATTGTTTTAGGTGTGTTTGGTTGGCGCTCTTCATGAGCAACAACTGGGTTTGAATTGAACCGATGCACTTTGCCCTGAAGTACTACAGCATTTGAATCAGATTAAATGAGCGAGTAAATGAATGAGTGTCTTTGATGTCTAGTGAGGGAGGTGTGAACTTTATGGATGTCACTGTGCAGCAGCCGAAACAAAAACAGCTCGCGCTGCTTTTTTTTTTTTTTTTTTTGCATCTCTCTTGATGAGCAGCGACCAACTTGTTTTGCATGAATTTCTTATGTCTCGCTGGTGATTTGAGTTTTAATCACTCACTGTATCTGTTAAATGACAGATACAGATAAATGACTTTATGTATTATAAAGTTTGGCTTCTTGCCGCCTACCGATTGTTCTTACAACAGCAGGCCACTACGTTTTAGTTCACTTCTGTGTTTCTTTGATGAAGCTGTGAAATGTACAGAATGATGCTGTTGATGTTGTTACTTGAACTTTCCCTGGTCACCTTACTCCATTTTTGGCTCCTGGCTCTGGACGTGAAAGGGTTATTTCCCCAGTATCTATATATATATAAAATATAAAAACCTGTCAAAATCTTTTAGTCTTTATGGCTGTAACTCCCAAAATGCAGAATACTACATTTCCCCTAATGCAACTGAACAGCATCTGTCATTACATCCTGTTTGCCTGGTAAATGCCACATCTCTGACATGATACAGCTGTTTTCCCTGGCTGAGCAGGGCTAGCTGTGCTTAGTAAACTCACTGGGATGTGTGGAGTTGGCAGAGTGATTGGATTTAGATTGAGGATTTAAAATGGCACGAACGAAAGTAACCAGCAATCAGTTTGTCAGTTTTTGCCTTTTGTGATGTGTGATCTTGTGTGTAAGGTCAAACAAGTACAGAAAACCATCTTTTCCTTTTGTTTTGTCTCGTGTGTGGCTGCAACTGATTATTAATCTGGAAGTTATTGACAAGCTACAGCTAGACTGTGTGTGATTCTCTAAGCTGAGCTGAACGCTTCAGGTTTTTGGCCCTTTTTTTTTTTTTTTTTTTTTTTTTTTTTTTTTTTTTTGAAACCTGTCATGTCAGATGTGTATGGTCTAGTGTTACGTGTATATTTTGTTCCAGTGCTTATGCGGTTGCATTGTTAAATCTCATTTTTGTATTAAAGTAATTAGGTCTGCAATTAATTATTTTCTATGAAGATACTTTTTAATTGTGTATATATTTTTAAAAATGATTTAATTCCTGTGACAGGTTTTTAGAGCCAAAAAGATGTCTTTGTTCAGTAATCGGTCCCAAACTCAAAAAGATATCCAGTTATCCAGTCGATAATTGACACACTAAAATCAATACCTACCTATTACTGTAAATGTGCACTCGGACACAGGCAGACAGGAGAGTCCTCTGTTGGATAGATAGGAGGATGAATAACATCTTTTTCATGTTAAACAAATCTTTATGTTGTTGGCTGCAGGTCATTTTCAACTCAGCATATCATTTATTATTAAAAATGACAGAACACTCCAAATTTGACATTTTACTTCTAACACTTATTTCTTCAGGTCGACTCAAACATGTTTGGAGTGTACTGTCCCTTATAATTAGAGCTGTTAGTCAAGAGAACATTGGTGATACAGCTGATACTGAATGAAGAAAAGGAATGTCCATTAATAGTTAATGTTTTACTCTTAATATGCCTAGAAAAACTGTGAGCTTTGTACAGTAGAAGCCACTGTGCTGTAAACCTGAATATTATGCAAAAATACATAGTAACAGCTTTGAGATGCTAAATATAATCCAATCTGCAGTAAAATTCTTGTACAAAGTTTTTTTTACCAACTTGCCAAGCTACTGTGTGTTGAGAGTGGTGCTGTTTCTCATCCAGCAAAACCAGACGTGTCCTTCTCTACATTCCTGTTTTTAACCTGATCAGGTGTGTCCCTGTGGAAACGTTGTACCGCTGACAGCAGAGTACAGATGGTCTCCAGTCATGTGATATTTTTCTTTTTTAAATCAACATCCAGTAACAGTAAACAGCAGGTATGACGGTGTTGGCAGGATACTAACATGTCAAATCCATGTAAATCTGTGTTTTTTACCCATGTTTTCATCTGTTTGTAATAACCAATGGCAGAGTACTTTCTTTCATATTGTTGTGCACAACTTTTTACTTTGAATGTTGTCAGACACTTTGTGAACAAATGTTTTTTTTTTTTTTTTTCCCCCTTCTTTCAAAATATTGTTGTAATAAAATAAGCAGCAACGAAAAGTGTATTTGTTTCTGTGATGTGTTGTCGGCTGCAGGGAGAAGAAAAGCAATGGAGTAACCTTGAGTTAATGTTCATCTGTGACACTCCTGATTTTATCAGAAGGGATGGTGAGTGACCCCTAGTTTAATAGTATTTTATTATTAATACTTTTTTGCTCGTAAAATATTCAGCAGCATTAGGCAGAATTATCGTTTCCAAGTGTTTTAATTTCTCTTTTTAAATGACTTTTTGCTTAAAGGTTAAAGAATAAAACTTTTAAAAAGGCTCCAGTTTTCAGCCAAGATGTGGACATTGGACATTTTAATTCTGCTGCACATGCGAACATTCAGTATGTTACCGCCACAGGTCATACACTGAGTTTAATAAATCTTACTGCAGTAGTTCACAACAATATAAACATTAAAATTGCTCTTCTTTTTTACAGTCTTCTACAGAAAATATGTACAGTCTATTATTAACATGCTAACACTTAAAATATGTACAGCTTTAATCTTAGAAATGTCGAAATACATTTTTTAATTGATTTGTGATTTTATGCACAAAAAACATTTTTACCTGCTACATTTTCACATGTACAGAAAGTTTGGCTTTTGAAGTTTGCTACAGATTTTCTGCTCCTGTGACCATTAGATCCTGTGTGTGTGTGTGTTGGACTGTGTTTTTTCCTGCTTGTTAAAGTAAGTCACAGGAAACCGAAGCATATCTAGACAACAAACATTTTCTTGACAAGATCTTTGTGCATGAAAGAAATTCACTGGAATGTCATTGTAAAAACAACACGGCAAGTGTCTGCTCAGGGAAGAAGAAAAGTCAGGTCTTAAACTTTCATTGCCATAACAGGACTTTGACATTTGTGGCCTTCGCCTCCTGATTTCAGCAGAACAAGGTGAGTACCACAGATCTGACTAATGGTTTATGTAGAACTGGTTGTACATATGTGTTTTGGTGAATGGGTGGCAGTTTGTCTGTAAGTTGAGGTACCAGACTCGGTAAAATGGTATTTGAGGTCTTTCAGTGCTTTTGAATTGTTGCGCTCTGTCTATAATGTGTTAAAGGTTAAGTTGGTGTTAATCTATGTTGTTTACAGTTTTATTGGACTGTACACATTGTTCTACCCTAAATACTGTAATTTTACTCTGTTGCTGCGTGTGAATCTCTCCTGGTAGAGGTTCCTTGTTTTCTCCGTTCAGTTTTTTTGAGATTCATTTATATCAGAGAGGCTGTCATTTGGAGTCTACAGCTGCAGCTCTGAGTTTGTATGTGAAGATGAATTTTGAATTATCTTGGTGCTAACTCAGCTTGTTCTCTGATCATGTGGATTTTTCTGATTTGTTTTTGTTTTTTTTCCTCCATCGTCACCTCTGGGGTCTGATCCACCTCAGTCCAAAGTTAGGTTGTTGCTTGGTTCATGTCAGATTAAGGTTTGTGTTTTGGGTGTTGGCTCCAGTTTCCGTGACAACGCAGTTAGAATGAGGTTGAATTTGCTGTAGCGATCTGATTGGTTAACTGAAGCGCCACGACTTCCCCACAGCAGCCGCAGGTGAAAGTCCGTCTTAAACACCTCGAGCAGGTCGTTGTCACACTGGAACCCTGAACACAGGAAAAAAAAAACACTGTTTGTGCTGTTCACAGTTTCTGTTTCATTTAGAAAGAATGTGTTGTCTCTACCTTGCAGGATCTTCTGGGCGTTGTTCGTGTAGGTCTGTGTGTTGCGGGCGACGTCACGTGCAGCCCCCAGGTGGCGCAGCATGATGTCACAGCCCTGGTCGCTGGTCTCCCACAGCTCCGGCCCCTCAGGTGTGATTGACGGACGCTCCATCAGAGTGAGGAGAGGCAGCAGGAGGGGGACGCAAACCACCGGAGGACAGGAGGCTGCAAGGGGAGGCAGGTGAAGGTATGTTTAGTTTACTTTTGGTTTTTAGTTTATGTATCCAATCAAATGGCTACAGTTTACTGGTTCTTAGTGTATAACTATATATTTTATTAAGAGCCACACTATATATAATTATCCTATAACCACAGTGTGGTTAGGTTTGATGTGTAAGGTTGGTGGAGTTTCCCTTTAATCCAAGGTCAATCTAAGCAGTGATCTAAACCTGAAATATAGAGGAAAGTAAATCCAGAAATTTAAGGGACCTTCATTTTGTATCAGGAGTTATGCACACTTCATTTTTATTATTATTATTAACCTGATAAATCTAAAATCTTTTCGAATCCTCAGGGAAACGTTTGGCTCTCTAGCTACTACTTGCTCCACCATGTTCAGCAGCTCATCTCTAACTGTGTCAGTCTGCTCCTGACCAGGTACTGTACAGTTTACTGAGCCTTTTTTTTTTTTTTTTTTTTTTTTTCGCAGCAGCTGTAGCGTCATGTGAGCAACGAGAGTGAACCAGCAAATCTGAATATAGCCACTTTTTCAAGCTCTTTTAAAGGTGCAATGTGTAATATGGAGCAGAAATGTAGTATAGTATTCATGCATGTGTTGTCATTAGCTTCTACAGTAGCCCGGAATGGACAAACCAAAATCACAGGGAAATGTGGAGGTGTCAAACACTTGGACTTGGAAAGGCTGGGGTGCTGAGAAGGTTGCATTCTGCAAGCTCACCACTAGATGCTGCTAAATCTCACATTTTACACATTTCATACTTTTGTGTATGTTTGTGCAGGACTCATAGCAAGTTTTTATTCTTAAAAAATACATGAATCTGTAACAGTTCTGCTCAGTCTGACCAGCACATGGATCTAACTCGCAGCCTTGAACAGTTGTTTGAAAATATTTTCCAGTGTTTCCTTTGTTTGCCTGGTCTCCCTGAGAATCACGTGCTTCTTGGATCAGACTGACTGTGCGTGTTGACTGTACCTGTGCCTTCATACAGACTCTTGTAGAAAGGTTTGAGTGTTTTCTCGTAGCTGATGGCGGTCTGTGTGTAGTTCCTCCGTAGAGTCGTCCATGTTTCCTCCAAACGACTAATCTGTAAGTTTGAAACAGACGTCACCAAACATCACTCTGATTATAAGAGCGGGATTTCACATGTAGAAGTGCAGTTAAAGTAAAGTTAAAGAAATTGTGACACATGGTTCCTTAATACCAAAATAATAATGATACTGGTTCAGTTGTCTCATAATTGTAGATTTGCAGCCAAGTTTCATACAATAATGTATTTTTCCTGTAAATATTTGCAGTCTTCTTTCTTGCTTGCTGTTTATTACCCAGGCGATGAATGCGAGTCAGTGTGGTGTCATCTGTGTGTGTTTACCTGCGGCAGGTCCAGAGCTTTCATCAGAGCCGTAAAAGCAAACAGGTCGCCCACCGTGTCCTTCAGCTCCAGCGCCACCAGGATGATACGATTTAACGTAGACGCCCGCTCCTCGACGCTGCCTGTACATCCCAGAATATCCACGGCAACACCGATCGCCATGGTGTGGTGCCTGACAGATGGAGGAGGATTATCAACACCAGCCAACACCAATGTGGCATCCAGGTCTTTTTGCTTCACTCAGTGTCTAATATACCAGGTAGGAGTCCCCATGACCTCGTGTCAATGATCTTATATTGATAATGATCTTATAACTAAAATACGCGTTTGAGGGGAGTTTATTTAACACATGCTTTCCGGCAGCTGCGTGAACTGCGGGGAAGTTTCAGCATTAGTCTTTTGCCATGGGTAAATGTAAATTTAATGACAATTGCTTACAAAACCCTAATTTTGCGCCGTGGTTAAGTCCACTTAGTGGAAACGTGTTCGAGGTCCGGTGCAGGCTGTGCAAAATAATGTAAAACTCGGAACAATGGGTATGAAAGCTTTGGAGACCCACATGCGGTGTGAATAAGACAAAGCGTCTGCGGAAACCTGTCGGTAAACACCTGGCGTTTTATTTTTGTTTTACTCAATAAATCAAACGGTGTGTAAACAGTTTATATCAATAAATGGTGTGTTATGGTAATTGGTTGTATTGTGGGATGTTTTATTTTATTTCACAATTTAAATTGGTCTTAAATTTCATTCAGCGTGGTATTAAAAAGGTCTTAAGTCTTAAATCTAGCTCTTAGAAACCTGCAGATACCCTGATACAACAGACATTTTTATTCCAAAACAGTTAGATTTTAATGAACTGTAACATAAAAATATCTAAAATGTAGTGATTTGACTTTTGTTAGTTTTAAACCAGTTTCATTCATTCATTCATTCATTCATTATCTATAGCTGCTTAATCCTAATTAGGGTGACTGGGATCTGCTGGTGCCATAAACCAGTTTTATTAAAAAACCACCTGTTCCAACCTGCTTGTTCCTCCCTTCACTTCTTTTCCACACTCTCCATTGCTCTGGACTGTTGACCCTAGGTACTTAAAGTCCTCCACCTTCTTGACCTCTACTCCCTGTAACACCCTCCATCCCTGTCCTTGATCACCCTAACCTGCTGCACATCCTTCCTGTCTCTCTGCCTCGCCAACCTGTACAAATCCACCTCTCCCTCCTTAGTGTCCAACCTATCATATAAATCCTCATACGCCCTTTGTTTGGCCTTTGCCACCTCTACCTTCACTTTACGCTGCATCTCCCTGTACTCCTGTCTGTTCTCTTGTCCTCTCAGTGTCCCACTTCTTCTTAGCTAACCTTTTCCTCTTAACACACTCCTGAACTTCCTCATTCCACCACCAAGTCTCCTTATCTGCCTTCCTCTTTCCAGATGACACACCAAGTACCCTCCTACCTGTCTCCCTGATCACTTTAGCTGTAGCTGTCCAGTCATCTGGAAGAACCTCCTGACCTCCCAGAGCCTGTTCCAGCTCCTCCCTGAAAGCCACACAACATCTTCCTTTTTCAACTTCCACCACTTGGTCCTCTGCTCTGCCCTTGTCCTCTTCATCTTCCTCACCACCAGAGTCATCCTATGCTGTCTGGCTACACTCTCTGATCTCTTTCAGGTTGAAACGTCTGCACAAGATGTAATCAACTTGTGTGCTCCTGCCTCCACTCTTATATGTCACCCTATGCTCCTCCCTTTTCTGGGAATGTGTTCACTACAGCCATTTCCATCATTTTTGAGAAGTTTACCACCATCTGTCCTTCTGCAGTCCTGTCCTACATACCAAACTTACCCATCACTTGTATCTCTCAGCATCTAATTCTGTAATTGTCTATAAAACCTGTTCTATATCTTAATTGGGAGTTTTAGCTGTTTAATTCAGCTTTTTATAGACAGTGTTGATGTTACTAAAGATTTAGTCATAATTCATCCTCTATTTTTACTTTTTTTTTAAGTGTGATCAAACATTTGTGCTCTTCTCTGTGTGTGTGTGTGTGTGTGTGTGTGTGTGTGTGTGTGTGTGTGTGTGTGTGTGTGTGTGGTGTGTGTGTGTGTGTGTGTGTGTGTGTGTGTGTGTGTGTACCTTTCCATCAGGTCCAGTCTCAGCTGACAACCATGTGGCAGCGTCACCAGCTCCAGGCCAGAGGACACGCCCATCTGACCTTTAAGCTCTGGCGTCACGCCGAGTATCCTCGCAACCTGAAGGTCAGAAAGGTTTTACAAGTAGGCATTAAAGCAGCCACATTTAGCCTTTTTTATTCGGTTAGTGTTTGTGTGTTTAGGTGCAACAGTTTGGTAGAGCCTTGTTTCTCCTGCGTCATGAGGATCATGTTATTGCAGCTGCAGGACAGAAATCTAATTGTCAGTAGTGCATAGACAGAGGATGTGTGTTTAACAGCACCAGTAAACATGTTTACCTCCATTTTAGTCTGTCTGCTGTCATTTTCTCTGCAACCGTCCAAAACAGAAATTGGCAACAGGCTTTAATGAGGCATCCCATTAAATTGTGGCTCTATCAGTGCTGATTAAATCAGGTTTAGCTAGCTACCTGAAATTCAGATTTTAAAAAAAGTGGTTGAAAATGAGATGCTGTCTGTAGATCAGAGCCCTTCTCAACTGGTAAAAACATGTAGAAATGCTTTATGTTTCAATTGAATTATTCTTTTATTACTTTTCTGTAGTTATTTTTAAATGGAGTTTTTCATTAGCTGTTTAGTGTTTAAAAACACAGTTATGTAATCTGTGTGTCAGGAGAACCATTTAACTTTAGAAATGATGATTAAAATTGCACGTGTACCTGGCAGTCGGCCATCAGCAGGTGTCTGGCTATACTGTGGTGATTGTGTTTGAGCAGCAGCTCCTTCGCTCGCTTCAGCACCACCATCTCCAGAGGTTTGTTTTCTGGCGGCAGAAGTCGAGATCCAAACTCTGCCGGTCTGAACGTCGACTCCGTCTCGATAACTGGCCGATGGAAACCGCTGCTTTCTTTTTCCCTCCACTTGTCTTTTTGCCCGTCCTCCTCCTCCCTCCCTCCATCATCTTCCTCTTCCTCACTGGTGTTTTCTAAGGCTGCGATGGCATGATGGTAGGAGCTTCTGTCCAGTCCTCTGCGTTCTCCTGTGTCCTCCTCTTTCCCCAGTCTCTCCACGTAGCTGCAAAGTGGCAGTTGAAGTTCGAGGCCATTATCTGTGATGCAGTCTGGTAAATTTGTTTCCTCCTTCCCCAGCAGGCTGCTGGGCCTTTGGCGTGCAGGGCTCAGCTGCAGCCATTCTGTCTGTCCTGCTACTGCCTCTGAGTCCAGATACTGATCCAGCTCAGGAGGTGTAACGACAGAACTGGAGGAGCTGTGGGGGTCTGCAGGGAGGAGCTGTTGGGGAAACTTGAGGGGCTTCACTGGTGGAACTGGAGGGACGGTGGTGGCTGTGGAAAAACAACAGTTGAACACTTTTAATTCCCTTTTGTTCAAGCAGGACAGTTTACGTTATAAGATATTACTGTAAATATAACCTCCATATTTAGGGGCCATTCACATGTCATGTCTAAAAAATGTGTGGAAAACTCCAGCTGTGAAAATCCCCTGCACTTGCTCTGCTAGTAGATTAATTTGTGGACAAAAAAATACAGTGTTTAGATGCACTGTCCTTCTAGCACGAAAAACACACAGCTGGATGCTGTTACATAAAGGGTGAAGCTCATAGGTTAGTTCTTGTCACATGACCTGTGGTACACTTGCTATATTCTGAAAAGTTGAGATTTTCATCTTGCTGCTCCATCTGAAATACGTTGAGTGAAAAAGCAACATGTGAATAGCCCCTGAAAATGATTTTAGTCAATATTTAGCAGACTAACTCAAATACCTTAGTATAGTGGAAATAATGACTAGCAGCTACTCTTTGCTACCACAGGTTTAAATTTAGATCTGAAGTTCAGAAAATGCTTTGTGATGTCCATTATATCCTTCTAGCAGCTAACTGGCAACTCCTCACTAGTCATTAGGTTTACCTGTAGTGGATGAAAATGTCATCTGTCACTGTAAAACTATTAGTATTAGTATTTCTGACAAATAATATATTTACAGTTAATATGGCAGGTTTTTATGGAAAGTACAAAATTACCTCCACTGCTCCATGGAGAAGCAGGTGTCTCTACACCTGTGGACTCTGGAGGAGGGGCAGTGAGCCTGTGGGAGGTGGAGGAGGATCCTGTGTTGCTGGAGGAGCTAGAGGGGGGAACCAGGGGCTGAAGGCAGGGAGAGCGAGGCAGTCGAGCCTGTAGCATCTTGCTGGGTTTGGGTGGGGGTTTAGGACACAGCTGACTGTCAGAACCCCTGATGGTCTGATCTGCAGACATAGAGGCAGCAATGACATGACTATCAGAATGTGTTTTTTTTCTCATGTACATGATAGTTTGTAAACCAAATTTCAGCCAACACAGTAACCTTCTCAAATTTAATTTGAAAAGTTTGTGTTGTTGTGTTGGCATGTATTATATTATGTCCTTCCTGTGACAGTGGACGCTACACACCATAATATGTCTTAATTAAATTTATCACCAGAAAGTAAATATTCTGTTCCCATGCAAAACACTGCAGAAACAAATAGAGTGCGCTGAAGTGGGACAGTCAATTCTAAAGCCTCATGTTTCTACTGGCCCTTAGCAACAGTTTTATTTTTAGCCTCATAATCAAAATTATTTGCCTTTTTTGTACTTTAATATATGTCAAACAATCAGAGATGACAGTGGCGATTCTGGAAGCAGATTATTGTATTTTAGCCTCAACTCATTTTGTTACCAAATGTCTGTTTTATGTTTAACCTTTCTGCTTTTTGCACATTTTGAAGTAAATGGATTTACAGCAAAATGCATAAAAAGAACTTAAGAAAAACTGCAGTTTCTAGTTCAGTGTTTTGTATTTGTATAAATGTGTATGGGCGAATGTGTAGCTTCATGTTAAACAAAATTAAAATAAAGCAATTACAATCTAACTAGATGATTTTTCTTTGCCTACACAAAACATTATTTTGTTTTTTGACTGGCCGTCTTATTAAACAGATTTGTGTAACGGAGGAATTTTGAGTTCTTTCACGCCTACTGACCGGTGAGGGGCTCTGCTGATCTCCGTGGGACAGAGGGGCTCAGTGCTGGCTCACTGCCCGTTCGAAACACTGGAGACTTGGGGTTGGGACTGGGGAAGAGAAGGTCAGGAGTCTGCTGGGGCTGTGGTTTAGAGCCTGAAAAACAAAAAAAAGATGTGAGGACAGGACAGAAAATAGAGAAGGGAAGTAAAGGTGGTTACAGAGAGAATAAAGGAAGGGAGGTTGGTTAACCAAAACGAAAAAAAAAAATATCTTTGGATGAATACAAGGACAATCAGATTCTCAGAAGTTGGGTAAGCCTGTCTTTACAGAGATTAGGACATGTAATAAATCTTACATACAAAAAAGTGATTAAGTTCAAACCTTGCCAAATTTCCCAATATGACACACCTGGCCCGCTGCTGTGTAAAGTGTGTGTGATTTACAGAATGCAGAAGTTCCAACAATCATTGGACACAGCCCTCACCAGTTTCTCTGCCAGGTTCTCAGACTTATGATCCAATAAACACATCATTTGTTGATCATTTTAAGGCCTTAACAATCTTTAAACTTTACTTACCAATAGGTAGGAAGCTTTCTGATTGGTGAGCCTTCAGTGGGCGCCGCCTCTCCGGGACCTGATTGAGACTTGCTGGTTGGCTGCCACACCGATCCTTCAACCTGAGTGAAAGGGGACATCAGAAACTTTATTTACACATATGTTACCACTCTTCTTGTTTTTACTCTGCTCTATAAATGTAACTTTTCCCTACTGACTCTTTATTTAGCTATGTACCCCATCTATTATGCTCCATGTACTCCAATACAGTGTGACGTTGCACTGTCCTATTAGTTTCAGCAGAAAAGTCCTAATCCGTTTTGTGATGTTTATACAGCCTACTGCCTGGATGATGACTGTAAACAGCCTGAAGCTATGAGCTAAAAGTTTCAATTTCAGCAGAATTGCATGTTTTCTATAAACACTGAATTACTGAAACATAACTTTAGTTAACAAATAGATGTAGTGCAGTAAAAAGTACAACATAGTGTATGTTAAAGTACCTAAAGTCTTACTGAAGTAGAGTACTTGAGTAGATGTAGTCATTACTTTTCAGCACTGGTTAATCAGTTTGTAGGACCAACCTGAGCTGGCTGCCTCGGCCCATGCCGTTGTCCTGGCTGTGTGTGTTGTCATGCACAGAGTGTGTATTGTCGTGTGCGTGTCCGTTGGTGATGTTGAGGCTGAGACGTTTCTGACTCCGTCTCTCTTGTGCCATAGATCCCGCCTCTCGATGACTGCTGGGTATTCCATACTTTTCTTCCAAACAGCGTAGCGGCAGCCCTCTGTTGATTGGCTGGAAGATAATGGCTCCTACCACCTTAAAATATAAACACGAGGACAGATGAGACAAACTGCAGTAAAATCTAAATGTTTTCTCTATTAAATGTTCTCTTTAGGTGACTGTCCAGTCACAAAGCCACATACTGTTCAGTACCAACAAAGCCTGTGATTGCTTCACATGTTCCAATTGAAAACCCCCCGTTTTATTAACCATTAACAATCAACAGGATCAAAACGCTTTGAGGATGTTTTCCATAAAAACAGAAAACAATCAAAATCACCAGACCCACCTGTGAGACAGGTTTTCTGTTGCCAACATAGTATCGTATAAGTGCAGGGACATTGTCAAACCCTTCCCTTTCCAGCCAGTATTCCACTCTGGAGTAGGCTTCATTCAGCATCACTACCTGAAAGACAGATGACAGTTGTTATTTTCATGTAGCTGGTACTTGAGTTCTACAGTAACTATAATCCCATAAACAATGACCCTGCTATCTCATATTCAGCATCAATAATTGGTCTTCAAATAAGGACTCCATAAAAACCTTATTAAATCTGATGTTTTTGATCTATAATATAAAGCATATAAAGCTTCTACCATCAGTCCAAATCAGAATCAAGCAGTGCCAGTTCACATTATACTGAGGAGAACTGCTCTACTGTAGGTATTCTGGTGGTCCAAACCTGTGATTAAGTGTAAATACTGGAGGAGGTATTACAGGAGCTAGATCTCTGGAATGAGGTAGATGAAGTGCAAGGAAGAGGGAAAAATTATGAGCAACATGTTTATTGTTTTCAGTAATGTATAAGGAAAACCTTTAGCTAGAAACAGCAGCATCAATTATAGCATTTTCATAGAGAAGGTGGTTTCCAACACCATAACTAACACTACATTAATATACACCTTCATTTGTTTGCCACTTTTCTCTGAGTACATACTTATTTTTACCTTCTTGTTGATTTTAAAGTGCTGAGCAGCATTTCGCCATTGGCAGGTCAGAACATAACACCCTGGACTGGACAGTGAATCACGGATCAAGAAGTCTCCATCACGCTGCACCAAGTTTTCTGCAACCTGAAACAATACAAAGGGTTACATAAGAATCACGCACGCACGCACGCACTCACACACACACACACACACACACACACACACACACACACACACACAAATAGACACAGCATTGTTTATAGTCCAAACATTTAACTAAATCTAATAATAGCAGGAAGTTATACTGTTATCGTCTTCACGAGCTCAGTGCCAGCTGGTCTGTAGTGGTGACATAAGAGATGTAGATATTTAAAACCTCAACGTCTTACAGTATTTATAAACAAAGAACATTTTCAGATTGATTTACAAAATGCTTTAGTTTCTCACTTTGTGTCCTAATGAGTTCTCAGCTCTTTAACTAAAATCATTGTCTCATGTCCACATTTATTGTGGAGCTAAGAGGAAAAACTATCCAGTATTTCATTAAAAAAGTCATTATCGGTGACTAGTTAGCAAAACAAATGTAGTTTCAAGAAATATGTTTTTAACTTTCTTCTATGTAATTGAGCTTGTTGACTGATGCATTAGAAAGTCCTGTGCTAAACTTTAATTTTGACATGGTAAATAAGCTCTTAATGCACTTTCAACTTATTCATTATATCAGCCACAAATACTGACAAATAATCTGGAAAATAAACAGAACTGAAGCAAAAACAAACAAAAAAAAAATCATGACAAATTGTTTCTATTATTTACTGATGAATCAATAAAATAAAAGCAAATTAATCAAGAATGAAAATAATCTTTAAAAAGCCATACAGGCAAAAATAAAATCTACAAAGTCCAAGCACAGAACTCATTACTTCATGTCATTAACTCGCAGGAATAAATGACTGATATTAGATTAGTGTTAACTGAGTCAATACCCATCCAGAGACACAATGTTCACAAACATGAGAAGATTTAATAATTTTGTATTTGGACAATAATCTATTTCTTAATCTTTAATCATACTTTTCCTACATTACACACACACAGTCAACCCTTTACACAGTGACAGACTTTCATTAAACGTGCGTTTGTATAGTATATAATGGTAGTTTGGTTTATCCAAAGGAAGCAGCTTATTAAAAATGATTACCTCTCACTGTGCTGGCTTTCACAGGGAACATACAATCGCTCTCTCTCTTTCTCCCACACACATAATACATACACTCCATACAGAAAGAGAGCTTTTTATAAACTGACCTAATGTTACAGCCCCAGCTCTGCTGCTAAGGCCACTATTTAAGCTGTAATCTTTCTGTAAGCACTGTGTGTGCAGGAGGGCAGTCTAATAATAGGAGATCTGGTTCAACAAGTTTTAACCAGGCTTTTAAAGGGAGGGACTCATGACTCAGATTTGTGTGTGTGTGTGTGTGTGTATTACCTGTCTGGGTATCGCTCCGTGGTACCATGCATGGCTTCTTGGGTCCTCACAGTTCATCTTCAGTTCCTCCTCCAGCTCTCGGCGAAGTTTCTCTGATGGACAGTCCAGGATGAACTGATCTCTGGAGAACTACAAAACAAGACACTAAATCAATATTGTGTTCACAGTCAATGGGAAAAACATAAGGAGACAAAGTTCATCCATCCCTCCATAAAACTGATCACAGCTAAATTATGACAGCTGAAATATTTCCAATAACCATGACCCATGAAGTTCAGTAGTAAGAGAAAAAAAAACCTGACATGTAAACCTCAAGACTGACAACGATCACAAGGGCCCCTCATTCCCTAAGCAAACAGTGATGAGGTCAAAGCTCAAAGGCGCACAAGTGACAGGGTCTTGTGACTCCATAAGACGTAATGAAAAATAAAGACACAAACATTGACAGAAAAGGTAAAAGTAAAAAACTGATAAGGTACAGTAGTTTCTGTTAGAAAGATCTGACCAAGCAATTTTTTTTATTAAACATTATCAGGTAATCTTTAACAAAAAAAAAAAAAACTTAAGGGGAATCTCTCTCTCTCTCATGTGTATATGTATATATATATATATATATATATATATATATATATACATACACATATACACATGAATCTCTATGCAGTTAGTTCTTGTGACATCTCAGATTTATGTTTCCACTGTTTGAGCAATCACTGGTGTAGCAGCTCATGTGGAAATTTCAAATCCCAAACTAGACAGCACAGTATACATAAAGACAAAACAACACAACTTACAACATGATATAAAGGCTTCAAAACCTTTTAAGAGCCCATAGTAAAAATAAATAGCTCAACAAACAAAAAGCTTTTGGGCTTAGTAGAACAAAAAGTATGTCAGTTTTCAGTTTGAAAGTTTCCCTGAATTTACAATCAATGGACATTAAAACCAATAGAAAGTTAATAGTTAATAAACCAAGAGGCACAAACAGACTTGATACTAAAACGTGAGGCGAATCCAGAGCGAGCCCAGAAAGTGTGAAAGGTTGAACAGTGAAGGACAAAAAGATTCATCCTTTACCAGGAACAACCTCTCAGGATGCAGAGTCAGCACAATCACCACAATATATACGCGCACACACACTTACATGACAGCTGCTGGGTCTCTGCATCGCTTCCTCTTTCTCCCTTCTTCAAAACACACACTTCATAGCAAACACATTAACACTCTAACACAATTCTTGTCTCTACAGTTCAACACATGTACATGACTTCTCTCATATTTTCTCTTCTGTGATTTTCCTCTTTATCCCTCCCTCTCTGGCTTTCCACCCAGTGCCTCCTAATGTGCCAAGTTACCGTCATGACCCCACCCAACCACCCGAACCTGCCTCCATACACACCTATACCTGACGTATATAATACACACCCACGCACAACGGTGACGCAAACACTTGCCTGCAGCAGCAGTCTTGTGTGAATCTAAAATTCATGCTAAATCAATAGTGAGTATTGCCTTTTCTTCTGTAGTCAGTGTGCAAGAACAATTCCCTGTTCACAAAGAGATAATAAAATAAAATGGTAGATTTTATGTCAAGTTGTATACACAAGTACAAACAAGATGACTAAGACTTATTGTATAAGATTAGCAGGTAGAATTGGTGCCATAATACAATGGATTTCTTTTTCTATTTGACTTTAGATTTCAGGAAAGGTTTTCTTACATTTGTGGCTGCTTTCTTTAAAGTTAGGAACACTGATCTTTCTCCTGTAAGTGACTGGGGACAGGACTACTTTGAAGCTGCTGAAAATAGCTGGCCATAGCCTTTAGAGCCTGCCAGCCCTGTGCAGAAGACTGATCTAAATCCGCATGAATGAAGAGGCTCACAGGCAGATGAAGAGCTTACGGTGAGCTACAAGAGTGACACTAATACACACACACAGCCATGATTACAAAACTGGAAATAAATCTATGAACGTCCCCAAGAAACTGAAACCTTCCTGTTGTCATATCTATCTGTCTCTCCCTCTCTCTGTCTCTGAGGCTTCTGTCTTTGCTCTTCTATCTCTCTCAGTAAAGTCATTAGAATAGACCCCTGTACCCTGAGTCTCCATGTATAACAGGAAATCCAAGTATCCCATTACAGCATCTACTCAGAAAATAATAGAACAAGACCACACTGGACATGCAGCAACGTTGCTTGTTCCTTGTCTGAGACAGAGACTCTGACCAGTGTGGCATCACTTGTGCTGTTCGTGTTAAGGCCGGTAATTGTCATTCAGTCACATTCATTATTTAGTTTCACTTTTTGTTTTTCCTCATTTCTCCGTTTGTCTTGCACCTCTGTTGAAAGCCGTCTGTTGCAGGATGCAACACACTACCTTGGCAGCATGCTGTTCCTGAGACAAGCTGAACTGGATGAACAGAGATCACACAGCAAGAGCTGCTGGCTGCATTAACTGCAGCTTATTTGGCTCGTGTTGGAACTCTGGCAAACAACAGATGCACTGTGTTTTGTTTTTCTATTGTATTATTTATTACAATTGCATCTGTGATATTAGATTCATTACAACAGGCACACCAAAAGAGCTTTTACTTCAGCAGTCCCACTGCCAAGAGAACTGATAAATGGTAGAGTGGGAGTGCTGTAGAAGAGGGATGCATGGCAGTAAAGTGCAAAGGAGCCACTATTATGTACATATGAAGGGGTGAATGGGGGGGGGGTTTACATGTCAGTAACAGGAAAGAGGAAGAGCATAGAAAGAGAAACGTAAGTGAAAGCAGGGGAAGGGAGGAAAAGTTGTGGAAGGACTGAGGTTGAGGATAAATAAGAAGAGATGGAAGTGGTGGATGGGAGTGTGTTTTCTTTTACAAGCTGGCCTTTAATAAGACCCTGCAATATGATGTCATCCTCACAGAGCAGCTGCATTTACACTGTCCCAGCCCGTGTGTTTGTGGACCACGACACAGTATGAACAGTGTGGTGACCCGTTACTGACCTGCCTCTTTTCCACCAACCTTTTCCCTCCTCTCTATTCTCCAGCCTCACTCATTACACAAGTTCATGGCTTCCTGACTGAGCCTTGAAGACAGACGCTTCTATACTCAAGTAAAAGTGAAATATGTGACATGTGATCCACTGACATCGAGCCTTGATGCACACAAACTGCTGAACCAGTTTGTTAATCCAAGAAGACAGTTTCTCTTTGGCTGTCATCTTCCTGTTACACTGACTGACTCATGGATGAACTCATGGGTGAAGGAAAGTGTTAGCTGGAGGTACATGCAGTACATGAATACCTCTATTCAAAATAAAATATTTTACTTTTCATTTCACTTCATGGTAACAATTTAACTTGTTCCATCACTCAGAATTAGAGAGTTATGTATCATCAGCCTACTAAGACTTTCATTTTTAGGAACTGCATGAAAAAATCTGAGTATTTTAAATCAAACACTGAACTTACCAACAGCTGATTTAGTTGAAATCATTCATTTTCTTTTGATTTTGGAGTCTAGTGGTTAAACATATTTGTCAAAGTACCATTTATTGCACTTCAGTGAATGCTGCAGTTCTACAAATTAACTCTAGTTCCACTAAGCAACTGAGCAGCAGAACATAGATTTACTCAAAGTTATAAAACACTAACAGTGCACACACTGTCCACAGCCACCAGCATAAATATACATGCTGAAGGGGAATATGATGGGTTCATGTTTTCAGCACTGCTGGGTATGTTGTTAATTTGCACTGTTTCTCTCTGCTGTTTAAAAGAGCTGACGTGTCATTAAAATCATCTTTTACTTGGCATTAAAAGGTAAAGCAGTTTAAAACAAAGGGCATTGTTTAAAGGGATTTTACCACTGATGAGATTTTCTTTGGATTTTCCTGGATTTTACAACAGAATAGACTCCATTTCTTTTTAACTCTAAAAGGATTTTCTGTTTACAGTGGGGATGATATGATTTCAAAAGCAGGTATGTTTGTTGCTGTGTCCAATCAGAAGCAGTGAACAACTGCATAAGCTGTTTGGGTTTTGAGTTCACTGAAGACAAATAGCCTTTTCTAAATCTAACTCAAATTCCTCCTCTCACACACGTGCACTCATGCACACACTAGTGGATATTATAATCCTCGCCTTGTTCAAATCCTCTGTGAACTATATGATGACATGAAAGCCAAAAGAAAAGCATTAAAGCTAAAATTCTTAGGTGACACCAGAGACCTACAGTCTATCATGAATTTAATCTGCAAATGAGCAGAATGTGATATACAAAACTAGAGTAATAAAAAAGGCTAAAACAATCATTAAAAGCAACTGCTCTATGTCCGTAATGTTAACAGAAAACCACGGTGGTCCAATTAAAATATACTGTTCAGTCAACACAACAAGCAGCTTTAAAACTGCAATTAAAACACTGCCAGGAAATGATTCTGCTGCTCCAACTACAAACATATTTAAGTGTTAACCCACAGTAAATTTTTATAGCATTGTCGCAGTGGTTCATGCATTATCACATTATTTTTATGCTCTTACAGTTTCAACTCTTCATAGTGACTAATCTCCATCTGTGATGTCACTGCAGGTATTTTAAAAATTGTTTACAGGCAGTGCTGCACCAGGATGATGTATCATTGCACTTAAGGTGCAGGGTTGCATCATTGTAGGGTTAGAACAGGGTGTACTGCTTGGTGAAAACTCACACTGGCACTGCTTGTTTTATTTATTTAGTTAAGCTGCATAAACAGGCATGGGTTTAACTGACCAGGAGTACAGATCCTGTAAAAATGACTTCAACTTTTTAATGTTAATTGGCTCTGACAGTTTCTAGTTCATCTATCTTCTGCATCATCAAAGTTAACATTTAAATTCCACAGAGAAAATTAAAAGTCTTGGAATGATTGAGATGCTTTGCATCTGTGCTACTTTCAAATTCAATGTTCATTTGGCTGACTGTCAAATAACATAACGCTGTTTCCATAGGTTTTCTGGGATCCAGATCTTCAAACACACCTTTTGCACCATTACAACTCATAGACAAACATCAGATTGTTTTGACAAGAGCCATTATCACTCTCCTCCTCATTATCATTAGAATAAGCGTTTGGTCTGATGTTTATCTGCCATTTCCTCTTCTCATTATATTTCACTTTATGCCTCTGCCTCTTCTTCTACTGTGTGGTTCTCACTGCACTTTATGCATCCATCCAACTCACATATTAACTCAAGGTTAAAGAAGTTAAAAAGTTAAGATAATTCACAACATGCAACAGTGCAGTTACTTTGGAAAATACATCCAGTAGAAAGGTAAAGAAAAGCTTTTGGGTACTGCAAGTGTAGTTTCCCTATGACTAGACCAGAGGGAGGACAACCAGCTTCTGTCTGGAACCTGATTGGTTGGACAGTCTCAGAGCTGAGTAAGGTTGATGAAAGCTAATAGCTGTGGAGCTTTAGATTTCTGCATCTCTAGATCTTGAGTTGACCATCACAGAGTCCCCACCTTTCCTGTTTACACACAATTAAGTAGATGCCTCTTCCTGTGTTTAGACATCTGACTGGTCAGAAGGGGGATCATCATCAGTGCTATCTCTGAGAGACTGCTGTGAAATGGGTACAGATGTGTGTGGTTGTGTGTGTCTACAGTAAATCGAATATTTGTTTTATATTTGAGACCAGAGACAGCTGAACTGTCTTTAAAAGGTCAATTTAAATTTTTTAAACTCTAATCATTTGAAAAGCAGTTGGGCAATGTCATTTCTTTTATCGTATACTGATATGACAGACGTTCTGGTACCAAACTAAACTCTGAGCAAGATTGAAGTGTCTGTTTACTTTTGGCCATGTAGTGTGTGTATCTGAATCATATCTCTAAAGCTGTAGCTTTAGGTTTAAACAAAGATGAAGTCTGGAGAAAAAACACTGTAAAGGATTTGCTCCCCTAAAGCTGCAGCGATGCTCTTTGGACAAGGTTGCAGGCCTTTTAACTTATAGTGCTTGATGTGTTAAAAGCTAAAACCACTCACAGCCTTCAGCACAGTGATTTACATTGTACACGGTGTGAAAGCATATATATCAAAAGTTTGATAGATAGACAAACAGCTTTTCCACTGTTACTGTACAGTTGAATTTAGTGAGGTAGGTTCTACACTGGGAGTAAATATAATCTATATCTATCCACAGTTTCTATGCTGCTGAGCTATGGATAAAAAAGACCAGATGGTAAGTATGTGGACTGTTTAATGGTTTATGTTCTCCAGTGATCGATGCTTCAGCATATTCAATTTGAAATAAAAATAGATACTACATTAAGAATTAAGTCTGAGTAGGTTAAGAACAATGCATAAATGTGTGAGATATACTGCTCTTTGAATATAAACACGCAGTCTGGGCTGTATGAGATAATTTGCTGAGTTTTCACTGTTCCTTCTGTTATTAGCTCTGTACTACACTATAGAGTGTTAAATGGATAAACTGCATTTCTTATGATGAGAACACAAGTGAAAGTAACATTTTAAAAACTACAGACAAGAGACTGGTTTTCTTTGGTAAATGGCGACTGCCCAGAGAAAACAGATGGAGGAGAGAATAAAGAGAGGAACAGAATGAAACCCCAGGCTTTTTGGAATCTCAAGTAAAGACATGGGATGATATGGACAGAGATAGAGGGAAAAGAGAAAATCAAGATAGAAAAGAAACACAGAGGGAATGCATGGCTAGACTGAGAAAGCTGATGACAGCAAATGCAGAGAAAGAGATGAGGAGGGTAGGAATGTTATGTCTGCGATATTCTGCATGATAACAGATGCACACGTATAGTTCAAGTCTAATCAAATTCAATCATACAGTAAATTGAGTGAGCATTCACAATTTTCTCTGACGCGGAGATGGTTTTGACAACACACAGACATACCTCTGTGCCAGGCACGGTATGACCTTTGAGGAAACATGAGGATTTTTTAAGAAAATAGTGAGAGGATTATTCCAATATACAAATATATATAAAGTACTTTATGCCTCAGGTTTACTCTGAAGATCTTAGTTTAGATTAGTAGGTCTGAATTAGGAAGATGGACTTTTTATTTCATAAACATCTCAAAACACAAGAATGTTACCCATGAACTGCTAACAAACACTAATTGCACTGCTTGTTTGAGGGACAAGAACCATCCATCCATTATCTATGCCTGCTTATTCCTATTTAGAGTCACAGGGATCTGCTGGAGCCTATCCCAGCTCTGTTTGGGTGAAAGGCAGGGGTACACCCTGGACAGGTCACCAGTCCATCACAGGGCCACATAGAGACACACAACCTCACACACTCACACTCACTCCTATGGGCAATTTAGAGTCACCAATCAACCTGACATACATGTTTTTGGACTGTGGGAGGAAACCGGAGTACCTGGAGAAAACCCACACAAGCACAGGGAGAACATTCAATTCAATTCAATTTTATTTGTATAGCGCCAAATCACAATACAAATCATCTCAAGGCACTTTACAAAAACTAAAACTAAAAACCCAACAATTCCCTTATGAACAAGCACTTGGTGACAGTGGAGAGGAAAAACTCCCTTTAACGGAAGAAAAAACCTCCAGCAGAACCGGGCTCAGTTTGGGCGGCCATCTGCCTCGACCGGACAACACACATGCAAACTCCACACAGAAAGGCCCCTGGGAGGCAACAGTGCTAATCACTAATCCACCATGCTGCCTGGACAAGGATTAACAGCAGGTATATTATGGGGGTCAATGAAGTGCAGAAGTTTGGTAAATAACGGTCCCAGTCAGTGATATTCTCCAGTTGCTTGCTAATTTATTTAGCATTTGTACATAGGTTTGCATTGTAACGACTGATGGATTTTTTTAGGAACACTGTTCTCAACTAGAAAAGAAGTTACACTGAAACATAATGAAAAGTAAATTCTATGCAAACTATCCTGTGGATGAAATCTGATCAAATCTGATCTTCTCACAGATCCCATCACCAATAACGTGTTTTCCTTTATCCAGGCACAGGCAGATGTTAACAGAAACACACAGCCAGAGGACTAACCATCTGCTTGGCTGATTGCAGAGGGACAAACCACAGCACCTCAGCCTGCTGCACCGGTGCTCACTCCATCCAATCAACCTAATGGAATTCATACATTTCACTGACGTCATAAAGAAGACAAACTATCACAGTTTAGTAATTTATCATCCTCATGAGGGCTATCAGCCTGTCCCGGTACCTCTCCTTCTATAACCATCTCTGTGTCCCCCTTTGCCATCACACACTGTCAACCAGCACTAGTTATGGATGAAGCCAGCTATATATGTCACTCACACGCACAGTCAGACAGTCACACAGTTGGTCATTTATGAGAGTGTCTGGTCTGAGTAATAAAAGCCCAGTGTTCAAGTCACAGAGAGAGGCAATGAGGAGGACTATTCAGTGTGATTAGACTCTGGTCAAGCTGGAAGTGTTACCCTGCACTTTTCAGACAGTTTTCTGAGAAATATAGTCATGGCTTTTTAATAATGCATTTTTCTAATGTCTTCTTGTGCACTGCCCAGCTTCCTGTGGTCTCTTTTAAATAACATGAATAGATGTTAGACATCCTAAAAGTGGTGTGATTAATATGCTAAAACCAAATTAACTACTTCTTTAAGCTGATCCACATAAACACATAAAGGTTACAGCACTTTGGACACTTAGGACAGCATACAACATTAAAGCTGCAGAATATAATCATTTGCAAACCACTTGCACATGCGCATTTAAAAAGTAAAAACCTATACAAGTAAACGTAGAAACACTGACACACAACATAGGTACAGGAATCAACACTTCCACCATACTCACCTTTGCCGTGATGACTGAGTTCTTGTGGTAGAAGCAACACAGAGCTGCTGTCAGGGTCTTGAGGTTGCATCGCTCCGACATTCTTGCTAACTTTTCTTAAGTGCCAGGACTAATGGGGAAACCAACTGCTGCCTCCAGCCAACCTACTTCAGCTGTAAATACCAGCTCGAGTCACCCTGACTACAGAACCAAAGCGTAAATTGAATGATTGAATGACCAAGTGACAAGTCCATTACTGATTCAGGTTCACCTTTAAGAAAAGCTTCCATCACAGACGTTCAAACACTACAGCATAGTCCAATTTATATAAATAAACTGGAATAAGTCAGATTCTTCTAGCAAACAGGTCAGTCAACCTAAGGTCCCATCATCTCCATCATGACAAGTACTGCATCACTGTCATCTCCCTCCTCCAGTCTCCTGCTAAGTGAACCCTCCACTGCTCACCCAGCTCCAGTGATTTTCTCACATTTTTTTTCTCTTTACTCCACCCTGCAAGCCTCATATATGGGTGACAGAGAGACCCATGTGATGTAGTTTGAGCCAATCAAGTGCAGACTAACTGGGAGTGGCCCAAAGGCAAAGTCTCTACATGAAAACACATGGCTTTATGGATAAATAGATATATACAAATGATGGGCACATAGATAAAAGTATTCTCCATCATTTAGTTGCTTGTTTCATCTGCCAAGAGAAAGTAAGACTCTAGTCATATTTTAGAAGCTGAGTGTAAAAACCAAATTGTACTAAAGATAAATCAGTTTGCAAAATAGTGGGTAAATGATTTTGTTCTCATTTTATTCTTGGCTTTGGACAGCTCTTCCAAACAAACCATTTCTTCTGTTTTTTACAAACTAAAAACAGAAAACACATCTCTTCCTGTCCTGCAAAGTACATTTTCAAGGAAATAGCTACCAGACCCTGACAACAACTAAGTAAAAACTTTTACTGGCAAGTGGCTCCACAGTAGGTTCACTTCTGTTGTGAGCTAAAAAGAATCCACAATAGAGCTGAGTGTCTAGACAAGAGGAAAGAGTGAACTAAATGTGTCTGTGTGTGTCCTGCACAGTGACGCTGATAAATAGCCGGCCATTTGTGTTACTTAATGACTGCTGAGCAATTACCCCAGCACACAAATTAAGTGGCATAGCTTTCCCACCAATACACACAGACACACAGACACAGGCGCACGATGGCATGTAAAAAAGCATATTGCAGCGTGCATGTCAAGACACAGAAAAGGACTAAAACAAGCATTGGTTTGCAGTACTGGCACAATACAACACATAGATCAACAAATACACAGTAAGCGTGACACCCCAGCAGCAGTTAAAGGAACATTCTACTGCAGGAAACAGAGCCACAAATTACAATGTGAACTCTCTTAGGATCCTCGAAGGAAATGCATGTAGAACATTCCCCGGGGCACCACACAGCAACACACACACACTACTGCCAACCACAGTAGCCCCAAATCACCAGCTAGGCTAAAGTCCACCTTAAAATACACACTGCCGTCGCTCTGGGAATGCTTTGGAAAAACAAGGGACAGAAATCTGAATGCTGAGGTTCTATGTCATCTATTTCTATCTGTTTGTTGTTCCTGTCAAATGGAGTGAGGAGAACAGAGTAGTTTCAGTAACTTCAGCTGGTAAGGTGACAAAATGGGGGTGAAATATTGTAATTTTTGCTAATAAGAGACGGTGAAGTTGTATTATGTAGTTGTATTATTGATATACATATTTTTTTTTTTTAAATGTGGGGGTGAGACCAAAGAAATGATTCGAAGTTTAAGTCCAACTCTTTCACAAATGCAGTAATGCTCAAAACTACAGATATGCAACAACTAGCATTTTCTTGTTAGATCCTCGCTGTCTGGCAAATGCTCATGTGTTTGAAGTAAGAGTGTGTAACGGCTTTCAGCTGCAGATTTGTAGTCTCTAAATCTGCACCAAAATTAGTTTTTTTTTCTCTGGTTTGACAACGCTCATTGAGCCACAGCTGCTTTGACAGAGTTAGCAGTACTAATCTTAAACTGGCTTTACATGGAAAATCAGTAGAGATGTAAACTTACATATTAGCTAGGTACGCTATGATGATCAGGAACACCTGGAATTATTCCTCCCTATTTCACAGTATTTGATTTTACATCAAATTGCATCTATAACACTATCCATAAACACTATAACTATACAGTCTTCATACCATGCTTTGAAACTCTATTTAATAATGTTACAACATACTGAAATACATACTGTACAATGACAGGGCTTTCCATACATCATCTCATTTGCTAACACTGGATGATGCTTTGGGTGACAGGATGGCACTTTGTTTAGTCAATAAATGGGATGATATCAAGCCTCATGATCTCATCCCTGTCTTTCTGCATCAGTTGGGCAGCATTCATCACGCTCCAATAGCTGAGAATTAACGTCAGTGACACTGGTGTCACCAGATGTTCCCAACATGAAAATCATTGAATTTTACAGTAATGACTTGATTTAAAGTTAGGGTGAAGTGAGGTTTAGGTTTAGGTTTAGATTAGCATAGTCTTGTGAGTCACAGATGTTTGTGTTTATGATAGGTCATCGATCAGTAATGGACTGTGATCTTAGACTGTCTCATTGATTGGTGCAACGTGATCCCTACACTGTATGCACCCTCATAACGTCAATAAAAATGCGTACAGCCAGTGGGTACAATACATTTCATGTGACTGAAAAAAGTAAGCTGACTGAAGTAGTGGAGAGGTATGGTTACAATTCTTACTAATTTTCATCATTTAGTACAGACTAAATTGAGCATTACAAAGCACACAGCTCAGCTGTGGTTTCAGGTTCTGCTGCCGAAGCTTTTTTTATACTGTGTTCACATGAAAAGACGAGCGATAATAAGAACTGAATTCAATTTAACCTTGTGTATAGATAATGACTCATGAGATATGTGTGAAACATAGTGTACACTGTGAGTCATAATCTCTAAAGTCTGACCCAGATTAAATATTGATGATTAGATAAAGTCTTTTCTAAAAGGAGTAATTGATCCAATAATGAAAAACAACTCATTTAGGAACAGGACTTAGATTCTTGAAAAAGGGTCAGAAGCCGTTCAGTACTTCTACTGAACTCAGGATATAAAACATTGAATAGGATTTTAAGGACACTTTTCTTGTTCCTGTCTTTTTGTTACTCTGTCTGTGTGTATTATGTATGATTATAATAAATCTGACTAAATCTTTTCAGAACTTTCAGTCACACTAAAAAAAGTAGAGTTGAGCAGAGCAGAGGGGGTTTCCCCAGAGTCTAACAAAGGGGGGTATCACTGTTCACCTCCTGTAACTATCTGCTGGGCCGCTGGCAAGCTGCCTTTATGCTTATAGGATAACAAACTGACTCACTGACTGGCTGTCCACCCTATTGACGGACAGACTGACACCCACATGCTGGTTGGCAGAGCTGAACAGTTGGCTGGCAGGGTGACCAGATGGTTGGCTGTTTGAACTCATGGCAGCTTGCTGACAGACTGGTGTGATGATCACACTGCTAACTGGGTGACAGACTGCTGGTTCCTTTTCAGTTCTAGGATCTGATGGTTTTTATATTGTAGTACATTAATCTGACCACTGGAGTGTACCAGAGTGCACCTTCTAAGATTTTAAGACACTGTTTATGGTTGTAGACAAATCAAGGTAAGACTTAACTGAATAAAACACCTGTATTAACTAACTTTAAATAATTGCTGTTCTTTATATTACTAAACACCCAGCTATTATACTATTGTTTTCCACTTTGAAAACTGAAGGCTACTGCAACCCGAGACCACACACAGACATATTTATACATATACATACACAGAGCGTTATTGTGTATGAAAGCTCTCATGAGGGTGTAGAGCAACCTGATGTTCTCAGCTCAAAGACAGAGTGGGACTGAAAGAGAAAGAGCAGAAAAGGGAGATTCTTTAATAGAAAGCTGTTGAAAGAAGATCTGTTTTCTGAACCACAGAGAATCAAAAGAATAGTCTCTTTCTGTCTTTGGCAGCCGACTAGTCAAACAAGGAAAATATGATGCACTATACTGCCACCTGCTGGAAAACAAGGTGTTGTGTTCATTGTAATATATGCTATTCAATCAACGGATACCATATTAATATCACCCAGTAACAGAGCTGCAACAATCAATTTCTCCATACTTGCTCACACAATAACCAACTTTATTCTCACCTTCAGTAATGCAGAAATCTCTAATATGGTTTTCTTGATTATGTCTAGTCAACATAGTATACATCTGTCTTGACGGCAAACATCTCTGGAAATGACATGACATTGGAAAGACAGTCCATAACGAGAAAAACTGGCCTGCAGTCAAAGATGAGAGGAGAATCTTAATTCAACTGCTCTCTACAGACACTTCCATCCTACACATCCTACACACTTGTACTGTACCACAGTCGACCTGGCTGCCCTAGACAATGCAAGGTTAACTGCACTGATAACATTAATGCACTTTTGACCTTTCAGCACAGGATATAACACACAGCACTCTCACAGTCTCTGCATGTACGTGTGTGTTTTCATCCACAGTGGAAATGCAAACACACCTGGAGTACCAGAGCTGACAGCTACAATTACACACATATTTTATACTCGGCTACAGCAGCTCCATGTGCAGCCAGCACACACACTGTTGACACTTGCTTACAACCCTAATTTGACCAAAGAAATACACACAAACACTGTTTATGTGTATGTTCATGCAGGTCTGAATGTGTGTGTGTGTGCATTGCCCTTGTGAGAAGGAATGAGTTTGCTTTTCACACTGAGGTGTCAGCATCCAAACATCAGAACTAATAGATGAGGAAAAAAGGGATGGGTGGAGAGAGACAGATAGATAGTTAGGAGATGGAGAAGAGAAAAGATCAGTTTAAGACAGAAAACTGGAAAAAAAAAAACGAGAAGTCACGTCTAATTAACTAGTAGTCTGTTTTACAGTGAAATTTAGTTAATGTAAATGTGAATACCATTAAATAAGCTAATAATGTGATATTTAAAAAGGTGCTGATAAATTCAATTTTGCATTATGATTTCGTCTTTACTGATTAACCCGAAGGAGGCTTCAATCACAAGTCATATAATAAAATCATATGAAAAACAAAATCATATCGTTTGAGTTTTGTGAAGATGTTTTATCCAGTTAGAAGGTTCAGAACAAACTTTACACACCAGGATAAGGTGTTTTTGCAGTATATGCCTTCACCATATAAGTAAAGATGGGTTATCCTTTCACTAGCAGCACTAAACCAGTACTATCTGAAACACTGTCTGTAACCAAAGGATTAAATGATGACCATGTTGTAAATATGGTGTTTACATAAACAGATCTTTTTCCAACTTTTTATCTTTTTTATCTTTCCAATTACCACAGTAAGCCAACATTCTTACCTCAGTCACTGCTCAATCTTGTTTTAACAATAGAGCACAAGAACTTGACAAGAACGCGCTTGAAATTAACTAAATGATGCTGTAAATCAGGCACCGTCTTATTAAATATGAAGTAAATAGCACGAAGACTTGAGGTTGTGATAACAGAATCTCAGCACCAAGTCAACACCTCCGTCTGACCGAGGAAAGCTGGGACTCAGGTGGTGAGTGTGTGAATATGATTTGCAGCAGTCTGACAGCTGCCACACAGTCTCTATGATTTAGTGGCATGTTATCCTTGTAATCCAGAGGTAATTAGATTAATTTATCGTATGAGTGATGTTTGCTTTTAAGACCTGCAGAAACAACTGAATGGTTTTTCACAGCCAGTGTCTGTCACTGAAATAGCAATTCCTGATGATTTTACGTTACGTCTTAACCTGCATGTCACCTGACAAAGTGTTTGTTCTTGCAGTATTTCTACAACAGGGCAGAGAGTTTGAGATATTGTAAATGAGTAGTATTACTAGTTTCTTTTATTTTTCGACTACAATAAGAAGTGAGCTTATGTGCACCCACAGCACAACGTGGCGCTGCACAGCTGCGACCTGGTTCCATATGGTTTTTAGGGATGATACTGTATCACAGTCAAAACAATTTCTCTATGGACCCAAATAATTTATATCTTCACTTATCTTATCTTACGTCGCGTACTAAACCAAATTCAAACTTACACATCTCTTATCCATTTCAGTTTCCTTTTGTATGTTTTGCGTCTCTTCTACTGCTGTAAAATAAGTCCTTAGAATGGTGTTAACTTACTAAATCAGTTTGCAGCTATGTGGATAAACCATGTTACGTACACAGTAAGAAGAAAAGAAAAAAACTGTTCATTTCTGTGAAACATCTGTCTTTCATCATACAGTACCACAAGCAGAATATTATAACATATTACACATATAACAGGACATTTTGGGTTGTTCCTAGAAGTTACAAATACAATAGGTACCACAATATTTATTGTTCCTACCTTAACATAGTCCACTGTGGCGTCCAGGCCTGTGGCAGGCTCCCTGGGGAACACAGACAGAGACAAGGTCCGGTTTAGAGAATACATCTTGTTACTGGGACCAACCTGCTGCGTCCTTGGTGCTGATATTCACTTCCACAATCAAAGAGTCACTAAACAATTACGCTTTGGTTGCTCACAAGTTCCTTCTACAAATACTGCTGAGCTGTTTGGATCCAAGTGGGTCCCAGCTGGTGCTGATGCTGATGTAGTTTGAACACTGTTCAGCTCCTTTAACAGATGATATGATTCAATGAAGATGTGGCACTTTAAAATAAATTTCACCGATCCCAACAAGTGTCCAAACAAGCCATATTCTAGACTAGGAAAGTACAGCTGTGCAGAAAGATCAATCCCAAACACAGTAGGCCACACTTGAAAAGGGGGTTCCCCTCCCTGGTTAAAACCACACCTCACACTGAACTTCTTTAACACTGCTTTCTCCCTTTTTCTGTGTGCGTCTCTCACTCTTTCTCTCAGTCAGTGGTAAACATGTTCGCTCACTGCCTGCCTGACTTGGCCTCGCTCACTCTTTCTCTCTCCACCCCCAACATAACACACATCGCAGCCACACGCCTAACTTTCTGAGTCCACTGACGAATTCACAGAGAGGTTACAGCACACACAGAAAAAGCACCAGCAGCATTTTTAATGCTTTTTTTGCATTTTTCTTAGAATCCCTCATCCATCTAAAAACTGTTCACAACCACATCAGAAACCAGCTCGCCATTTGCAATCTGCATGTCAATCTTTTTGGAATTATACTTTAGTATTTTTATTTTGAGATACTTATATTATGTTCCATGCAAAATATGCCACGCCATTATTTTCAGTGTGCTCTTTGTCCTGAATGTTGGTACTTCAGTGTATTGCCGTAGCTTTCTCTACAGGAGGCTTACAGCCAGGGGCTCAGTGAAAGAGGTAATTAGCTGAAATCTCCAGCTATGTTAACAAGGTTGGTAGTTTAAATCCCTTAAGCCTATACTAGCGTTCCCACGGGAATATTAGCACAGTCCATTACTTACCGAACTTAAGATGTTTAGCTATAAGCTCTCTCAGTTTAAATATGGCCCAAACAATAAGCAGGATTGAGTTATGTAACTAAACAGAAGCCTTGATTCACAACAATGTATAGTCATGATTTGTAGAAGGTGGAGTCCTCAGGTCTCCCCTGCCCCTACAGTTATTGCAGAATGAAATTAGTAAAACCAATAAATGCAGTATATGGCAAGTTACTCTGTGTGAGGCCCACAGATCCCTAATCCAACACATTCTGACATCCTCATGAATCTTATTCTCACAACAAAATGCACATCAGCTGTTCTTGACTGGGTTTTACTAATGTATAATCTTAATTTAGTAGACAATTTCACTACAATTTAAACAAAGTCAATATATATATATATATATATATATATATATATATATATCATATTCATGAATTCATTTAAATTCTGCTGTAAAATGCACACCATGGTTAATTGGCCTACATATGAGATGCTACATATATATGGATAAGGCATTTTGACTGCATTGATTGATGTGTCTGAAAAAGAATGATAAAAATGTTTTTTTCAGTGAGCAGTAATAGCTTATCCACTTACTGTAAAACTCATCAATTCTGAAGGTGAAGTAGAGAAAAGATTATGAGAAGGAGAATGAAGAAATGAATGAAGGAAGTATCTGTGGTCTCAAACGTTTAGTAAATCTGACTGCGGCACTAAAAGAAACACAGTGTGGTCGATGCGAGATTTCCAGGGCCAGGCATTCCAGACTACACAAGTTGACCACAGCTAACTTTGCCATTTTCTGCCCATGTTGCTGAAACAGCAACATAGGCCCTTTGTGCTTCTACAACCACGATACTGACCTGCAACACAGTCAGATGCAAAGAAATGAAGACAAAGAATGGAAGCCATACAGAGGACAAAAAAAACAAAAAAAACAAGAAGTATGGAGGGCAGAAGAAGGCAGCACTCGCCGCAGTCTTTTTCTGGTGACTGTTGTTCTTTGGCTTCACCACACAATAGTCAGCACAACCACAACTGGCTTCAGTTTGGGGATTTCACTATATTTATGTGTGTGATAGAGAGTAGGGGAGGGAGAGAGAGAGAGAGAGAGAGAGAGAGAGAGAGAGAGAGAGAGAGAGAGAGAGACTGCAATGGAAAGAGCAAGGTGTGGGGCTTACAGGCACCCTATAGAGGTCAGTGTTTTTCCACAGTAAAGCTCTGACTCAATACAAACTAAGAATGAGAATAGATTTTATTTGCTGCTACTTCTACGGTTTTCCACCTGAACATCACAATGATGTAGGCGAAGAGGGACAAACTGCGCAACGTTCATTCTGTACAAAAACTCATTTCAAAGTTCATCTGAGGTGAAACTTATGTCATGTATTTAAGAAAAACGTGCCACTCTTTGCTCCATGGAAAGTACTTAGAGCAGAATAAGACCTACTCTCATGTACATAAAGATACATCAACATAATTTTAAGGCCAACTTGAAAAATCCCAAACTATTCCTTTAAATTACTGACAAAGGGAAAAGTTGCCTGTGTCAACAGTCTGTCACTAGCACCTTTCCAACCCTTTCTTATCCTTCTCCTTTGCCCTACGCCATTCTTTTTGCTGCTTCCCTCTGACTTCCCCTCCTCTCCTGGTGGTCTATTGAGTTGAGTTGCTCACAGAGGTTAACACAAAGACAAACTGACCAATAAGGAGTTAGTGCAACATAAGGTCAGGGGCCAAAGGTCAGCTGACAGCATGAGCAATGGAAAGTCAAGACCAAGTGACCAGCGATTACATACCTTACAGATCCACTCCCTTATCATATTATAGGAAACTAAACTGTGGAAACTAAACTGTGAACTGACTGGAATTGCATTATTATCTGTGTTTCAGTTTAAATATTCTTACCCAAATATCTGCTGATATGAAATTATAAAACAATGGAAACAAACATTTAGGTGCAGCTGATGCATTATTAAAGAATTGACTGGAACACAAACTAGGGATTAGAAATACAACTTAAGTCTGTTCCTATTCAGTCGACATTTCAAAAGTAAAATCAGGGAAACAATACCTATAAAGTCCATGAAAAGAGAGCAGGAGTTTGATGGTAGCAGCTATTTAAGCACCTGCACAGGCTGAATTTGACCTGACAAATTGTGCTGCTGTGTGTCAGCAGTATATGAAATGTATCCAGCATTGAAAAACAGAGAGAGCAGACAAAGAGTTCACAGTAACCTGTGATCTGTCCTGCCACACCCAGACCTACAAAGGTAACCCAACTGCTGGGGGCTACACAAGCACCCACAGACAGACACACACACACACACACACACACACAAAGTTGGCTACATCAGATACAGTCTGTTGTAACTCTACACTAAAGATAGAAAGATGAGAGAAATGATGAAAGATGAGGTGTGTGACTTTGTGTGTGTTCTCTCTGAAGTTGAGCTGACTGCTACAGCCCCTCTGGGCTCTCTCTTACAACAACCCCTTTCTCCATCCAACTCCCAACTCTCTTTCTTCACTTTAAGGAGGAACAATTTTAGTAAGTAAGTAAGTAAGTTTTTACTCCACACACCAGTGAGTCTGGTGTTTAATTCATCACATCATTCAAATATTAAATACTCACTGATTATACTCCTTCACTATTCATTTTACAAAACCTCAGATTTATTTAAAATGTCATACTCAGAATGTATTAAATGCTTGCAGAAACCTCTCACACTGAGCATATATAAATATCAGGGAAGCTCACTGGGCTGCAAAAACATTTGAGAAGTTTCTTTGAGAAGAATCTATTACATTTCTTGTTTGCTGTATCTTGGGTCACTACAATCCATTGCAGTGTAATGACTGTAAAGCTAGGAATGATTGTTACTGTGGAATCATACAGATTTTTTTGATTGATTAATTGGTTATTTTATTTTCCACAGCCCAAAATGAAATCTAACAATGGTTTGTTTTGTTAGGCCAAAATATAAATATATTCACTTCATAATAAAAGAAAACTCATATTGTGCTCACAAATATTCACAATTAGAAAATAATGACTCAGCTCTATTGTGAACTTAACCTGCTTAAACTGCCATATAAGCAGGGATCAACTTTTTTCAAAGCCATCTAATTAGAGCAAGGAAAAACTGAAGTCTTATTTAACTATGACCAAAATTATGATTTATTTCATGGCTAAATCAGCACAGGGAAGGAATATGCTTGTTAGTGATTGACAAAACCAAACAGACCGAAAATATCCGAATATAGAAACAGATACATACACATTTGTACATGTATTTACCTGTAACCATGAAAGTCATCAATGATATTTTGAACCACGGGAGAGATCATGGGTTGATGGACGTGCCCAGGAACTTGTGATGTGTTCACACAAACTAATGGCTGCGTGTGATTGGCTCGGGTGTCCCAGGTGTACTTCCCATGGTTGATATTGGCCCCCCCTCTCTTACGTCGAGGCAGAGTACCATGAATTGAAACTGGCTGGTAGGCAGCAGCAGGGAGCTCCGACAGGCCAGCATCTTGCCCTGGGAGACTGAGAAAGGGAAAAGAGAATGAATGGAGAAAATCTCAACAAAAATAAACAAGACTTCGTACTTTGTTTTTCCTTAGAATTTCCTCGTAAGCAGCATTCAGATTTTCTCTCTACCATCTTAAACACATTTTCCTCTAATTTAGTCTGACTATTTAGTACTTTGAGGTAAGTTTGGGGTTTCCTTCAGAGTTTAAATTATGGTCTGTGGGTTTAAATAAGGATTGTTCACAGTATTTTCTTTTTCTTAAAAATCAAATTGTTATTTTTATTTTCTAAACCTAAGTGGAATTACAGAAAACAGTGAAAAAAAATACCAGCATGCAGTATGTGGGCACGTTTAACTCATCAGATGCATAATTCTGATGGGAATCTTTAAAAACCATTATTGAGCTGAGAGCCACTTTTGCTACCCAACTCACCCAGTTCTGGAGCTGAGTAGGTCCATGGAGGAGGTGAGGGAGCTCTGGAGCCTTCTGGAGGAGCAGCTGCTGTTGCTGGAGACACCAACTGAGGTTGAGGGGACTCCAGGGAGAGTGGTGCCTCCTCCCAGGGTATGGTGTGCATGGAGAGACCTGGGCAGACTTGCAAAACGCCCTCTGTCATCATCCTCAACTCTGGAAAGAAACAAACACACAAACACAAAAAGTCAAAAGGAGGGTCCACAATCATCTCTTTTACAAGAATTTCTGACAGAATAGTTTGTACATACATCTAAACTACTTTTACACAGAGATTATGTTTGATTTACTCTTTATTAAGGTGGTAAAGACAAAGAAAGATAAGTGAACCTCACAGAACAAATGTTTTTCCAGGTTTGTTATAACCTCAGACAGTTCCGTAATAGAAGACAGAAAGTTGAACTGTAAAATTCTACACATTGATGTAAAACATTTGACCTGCTGTAAATATGATGATGATCTGAAACACACAAGCACACTACTGTGCAGCATTCATTGACATGAAGTATTATGGTACATGATACAAGAGAATGAGTGCAACCAGTGCCCTCTCTGAGATACTCACATGGTTAGCAGTCATTTACCTTTTCATCATGCATACAGAAATACACACTAACACACTGCTTATTGGGAAATAAAACATTCTTTTACATAATATTACACCAGTACTTTCAGCTAGGGAATGTGATTTTAACATGTTTAAATGGCTAATGTACTGTTTTTTGCTTTTTAAATTAAAAGAATACAAACGTAATAATAACAAATCTTCTGATATACTGGATTTGTTGTTTAAATTAAATAAATCTCTGTATAGGGAACAACTTTACAAGGACACATTCAACAACATGTTTTTATCCAAGATGGTTTCAATGAAAACACTGACAGAAACATTGTTAATCTTGTTTACCTGACGTAGATAATAATGCTTTACAGTGAGTGATGTCAGATTGTCAGATGTTATCATTGGAGATGAAGCATAATTTTAAAATCTAATCCTAAAACTATTTACAATGATTTTTACTGATTTAAACAGAGAAGATCGAAGCTGAATTGGAAATTTTAACCCCTGCCAGTTTTGACATGGTGCTGGGCTCAAAGCCAATAAGATTTTGATTAGACAGAAAGCTGACTTCAGCTTCCTGTCAGCAATCATGACAAAATATGTCACATCCTCCACCTCAGCTTAAGGCAGTATTTTATCAACATACTCCACTATTAGAATATGTTTAAATTGTTTATCTTCCAGCAAAGCTTTTAAAACAGCTTCTACCCAAACTTTGGGAAAAGCATATAAAAAAACAAAAAAAAAAAAACACCACACAACTTATGACATACAGACAAGCAGATGTAAATAAACCTATGATCAGGACAGATAGGTTGGAAGTGATGGAAAACACTGGGCAGGGTCTTGGTAAATTCCCCTGCTGCATGATGATGACTGGAGAGCTATCATCTGCTCTGAGTCGCTCACCATGCAGCAGTTAGTCATACTGTACAAACGAAAATACCATCGGTGACGGACACGGCAGACTGAAAGGTAGGAGATTCCACACACCCTCCCTACTGCTAATCTCATCAAAGACAACAATCTGACCTGAATAACTATCTAACTATGTGTTTGTTATTGTGTCTCAATTTGAACACCCTGATTATAATCAGAGAAAGTAGACTGCAGAGTAAACTGTGTGTCCTGCCACTGTAATACTTGAAATTCTTGTGCAGTAAGGTATTGCCATATAGAATCTACCAGCATGCTTTACAAAAACAAAAGCTATGTAAATGCCAAATATATTGGAATACAAGATTATAATTAATAATCCAACACTTTGTGAAATGATTAATTGTCTTGCAGACAGGGAGAAAGATCAAAATGTTTAGCCTATAGTATACAGACTGGTAGCAATGGTAAACAGTTAATACTCATCAACAGAAGAAAAATGCACTTTGCCTTGTTTACATGTTACATCTCATTAGCAATCAACACAAGCAATAATCACATGGGTTCTGATTAGAGTTTTTAAAGTGTATAAATCTGGCAACTTACTATTCAGCTGTTTTTGAGGAAATAGCACAAGCTAACAGATTAATACTCTATGTCTAGCTTATTATTGTCATATTCAGTGATAAAAACAAACATACAGAGTTTAAACAATACAGCTTTGAAAACATTAGAAGTTACTTTTTTCATGAAGCTAGTCTAGCTGTTACAAGAAAGAAAGAATGAAGAAGAAAGCAAATGGAGTATTTCTTTAAAATTATGCAGCAAGGAAGCAGACACTTAGGAACATTTTAGATGATTGTAGCTATAAAAATAGTCAACATTTTCAACTGGATAATATAAAATGATACTGCAAGATACACAATATAATCAAATCAAAATGTGTTACAAGCTGCATATTCATATCCTTTGTCAAAGAGTTGAGAGCATTTTGACAAAGTAGATAGTTTCACTAAAATGTTTCTGCAGCTCCAAAAGCACAACCTGACTACAGATATAGAAAGCACATTAACTGTCCAGGAGCTAAATAAATAAATAAATCTGATAGGATCTTCATAGGCCATGGAGCTTGACAAGTACAGGAAACCTGGAATTGAATCCTACATGGAACTAAACCCTGCTATAGCAGGAGACCACTAAGTCACCAGCTTGCTACAATGAATGTCAATAAAAATGCAAATACAGGTTTTGGGAAAGGAACAGCTGGCCAATTCAAAACTTCCAGTGTGAAGTAATGCTTATATAGACACAGAGACTGTAAAAGTCCTGCTAAGGCATGCTGGGTCAGAGAATGGATTCCTCTGAGGGGCAGAATGACTACAGGAGGAGGACCTATTATAAGATGGTCAGCTGTGTGTTTATGTGTATTTGTGTGTGTGGCCCTGACCATCTGCCAGACACACGCCCCCTCCCACACAGGAGAAAGGACAGACTCTTACTGAGTGAACAACAGACACACAGCACTTAAGCACATTAAAACTTTGTCAATTAATCGTATAAATAAATTATTCATGCTAGGAGCTACAGGAAGCCATTGCCACATGCTGTTAAAGTGTGAAAAAATTCTCATCTACTCTCCTCTCCGTTTCCCCTTTAACCCCTCCTCGCTCCATCTACTCCTACCATGCTATTCCACTTTTCTGCCTTATTTCAATCACTCCTCTCTTTTGACTCTATCACTACTCATCCATCTTCCTCTTTCACCCTCATGCCTGCCCCCCCCTCCACACACCCTGTCTCTCCTTCTGTCCAGCATGATGTCAGCTCTTATTCTTTCTCACTTCTTCAGATTCTTTCTGGCCTTTGTCTTTGCAACTCTTATAAAAATAGAGGTTTTTTTTTTTCCTCCTGGTTTTCTTTCCCTGCTTCATCCTCTCCTCCCTGCAGCTGTTCAGTCACCGGTCAGGTTGCCCTGCATCAGAAACCCACAAATGAGTGCTGGCATTTACTACATTATTTTCTATAATGGGACATTATCACACATGTCATCACCATTTACAAAAAACAACTTCCTCTTGTAAAAAGAAGGTATTTTTAAATGTTCGTGCACTAAAGTTCATTTATGGACTGAGTTAACTGGTAACTTGGCACAAAGCATGAAAAGCAAAAGTCATATTTTATTTTATACATATGTAATGCTAGATGGTTTATAGCTGTACTACATCCAAATAAAAAATGTACACATGCAGTGTACTTGGCAGGTAGGTTGTTCCCAGCTTCTTGAAGAACATACAGCTGTTTAGCCTGCCATGCATCTTCTGGGACGGCACACAAATCAAAACTGACACCTTGAACATTAAAAGAAATTATGAAATGGGAATTTATTGTGGAGTAAAAGATCAAGAAACAACAGCGTCCCCTAGTTTCCACCTGATTCTAGGAGTTTTCCTTGACCATGGTATAAACGACAAAATATTCTGAACTGAGACTAGTGCAACATAGTGAAAGCCTTGGTTTGGGAACTCTATCGCACACACATACATAGACACACACAGAAACACAAGGCCATGGGTGGGAAACAAGTGCAGATTAACAGGAAGAGGAAATGGCAGAGTAAACATTTAGACGGCAAGCTGCTCATTATAAAGGATTACTAGCAATAAAACAAATATTTTTCTCTCTTCCTTTCCGCCTTTTTACCAACTATCCCTTGAGCTTTCTTTTCTGTCCCACAAAGTTTCAGGACACAACTTTCCAATTAAATGAAATTCAATGTAATTTCATGTTTTGATGCTAAGCTCACTCCTTGTTCCTCTAGCCAACCCTACACTTCAATCAGGAGGCAGAAAGCTTTGTTGTTAATCCACTGAAGTAGTGGTTTTAAAAACTGGGCATTTCCAGGACCACCAGGTCTCATTAAGAAGTCACAATAGGTCCCATGTAATTCAGTACTGTGGCCTACTGTGTTTAACACAGAATCTGTGGTTTATATAATACAATATTTCTGATTACACATGCACACAACAGGGAGGACAAACACAAATATCAACATGCTTGGGAATGAGGGGTTTCCTCTGGCTGATTTAAAGTGTCTTCCTGCTATGGCATGCGCACACACACAAACACACAAGTGCATTAGCAAAACCACCCCTGGCCAAAAGTGAACAATGGGAACAACTGTCACATGACCACTGTTTAGAGCCGGCCTTTGTTATAGCAGGAGAGAGAGGTGTCCTACTGCGCTCTTCAGTGTGTGGGCCTGCCAGTGTTAGTATGTGTGCAACATATTAATGAGGCGGTTATCAAATCCCACAGCAGTATCTGCCATATACTAATTCTGAATCTATGTGTGCCTGTCTCTCACACAGCGCGAGGAAAATGTGTTGTCTCTGTACAGTCACTGATATTGTGAATGAGCTGTAAATGGTGGCTGATCTAAAAAATTTTTTCTTAAAAGTAGTATATAAGAAGGTCAAAGTCCTTGTAAATACCTTAAACATATAACTTTGGGCAGTACTTAAAATTATGTTTAAACTACACTAAAGATAGCAGGTAAGTTAGCAAGTAACAGTCAGCTGAGAAAAAAACTCTGTCTGTAGACTATATATGAAGCCAGAAGATGGTTAACTTAACGCAGCGTAAAGAATGGATGCAGGTGAAAACAGCTGCCCTGGCTTTTTTTGTTAGTTCCACCATGAAATCAACTGTAAAAGCAAATTTGTAGTTTTTACTTTTCTGTTTTTGTAAGGGTTCAACAAATGCACTTAAAGGTATGCAGAGATTGGGTCAGAGCCAGCCTAGCTGTATTTCTCCATTTCTTTATGCTTAGCTTCATATTTAGCATACAGATATGAGAACTGTATTGCTTTTTCTCAGTATTTTTGCAATAATGCAAATAAAAGTCTATTTCCCAAAAAAATTTACTTAAACTTAACTTAAATAAAAAAAATACTTAAGTTTAAAGTGGTGATGTTCAAGTTAGTTAATGCTATACTTAAGTAAAATACATGAACAAATGTGCCTTTACTTCCAACTAGTCAGTCAGTGAGTCAGCCAGTGTTAAGACCAACAGACTACATAGTGCTGACGGCTGGCTGGTATACCAACCACCTCACTCAACTGAGGCAAATAACACACACACACACACGCAACACTACGACCACTGGAAACACATGACCATCTCACAGTTAATGCTGAGCTCTAAGAACCCAACACAGACATATTTCTGCGTAAATTCTCACCGGCTCCATGACTAATGTCTGAAACAGTCTGTTACATGTGTGTTTATCTGTACAGCACACAAAACATCAACACTGCACACACAGATGCACGTCTGCCTGTCATCAGCTTGTTGGCAGCTTGCTGTTTAAAGATATGTTCTCAAAAGTCATAGAAGCAGTCCCTCAACCTGTCAGCAAGAAAGTGAAGCCTTTAATAAAGTATTTACATTTACTGTTTTAACAACTGATGTCATATAATGACTACTTGTAAAAAAAAATTATTATAATACACCTCATAAGCAGAGAATTGTATTGAATCACTTATCTACACAGTAAAACACTTTAATATATTGGAAATCCAAGATACACAACTTTACTGAGCAAAGTTAGTCAAAACACAAGTAAACTAGAAAAAGAAATCTTGATTAAACAAATACCACTGGTCTTATCTGTCATAATTCATGTAATTATTTCCTGTTGGGATTTCCACAGTTAGTATCACCAACTTCAGCAACCACAGTTACACCCAGTGCCTTGGGAAGGCAATGTATTGCTCAAAAAGTCCCGGAGTAAATCTAACTTACTACAAGCTGCAAACAATTTAGCCAAATGAGTGGAGAGAAGAACAGCTAAGAGACAGGGACAGGGAGTGTATTAAAATAAACAGCAGCCAGAGTAAAACATCACACATCCCTGCACAGAGCTACTTTATAAACATGCATAATCACATCAACACAAATGAACTGACACACATTTCACTCCTACCTGTCACAAAGACTTTTTTCCTTTTTCCTCTTCGTGATATTTGCTCTTATCTGTCTTTTGGCTTTATATACTTTTAGTGAATGTATTGCCTTTCATAGTTTCAATAACTGGCTGACTGACCGGCTCAAAGACTACACACTCACTCCTTCAGGCAGGCAACAACAAGTAGTGCTGCACAATCACAAGCCCTGCCCTCCTCTTTCTTTCTCTGGGGAGTGATTTGTGAAAACTCAGCCCCTCCTCCTGCTCTGCTGTGCTTGGAAGAAGTTTTTTTTTTTTTTTCCAGCCGAGTTGTCTCTTGCCCCCCCAAAACACAGAATAAAACTCCCCTCTTGTCCCCTCTCCTGCACCTCCACGTCCTCTCCTCCTCCTGTGTTCCTTGCACAAACTCAAAATTTTATGCTCCACGTCTTTTTGTTTGGGACCACTTACACCAACATCACCAATTAGTCTGGTACTTAGACAAGGTATGGATGTGACCTAATGTCACTATTTGCAGCAAGGGGATGAAATGAAATGTGATCAATGCCTGTTTGTGACCTTTTGGACCAACTTTAGACTTAGTGCTGCATAAAATATAAATCAACTGAGCATTATAGTTTAAAATGTACTTCTTATAACACAGCTTCTCAAATATGGGAGGAATGTTGGCAAAAACGATTATATTTCATCTAGTGAAGCAGAGGAAACAAGGAGAAGGGCTCTACTTGTGTCATTAGATCAGGTATGAGGTCATGTTGAGTGTATGTGTGTGTTGGCTGGCACGCAGGACAACACTCTCTCCTGTTATTGTCCTGTTCATCTGTATTGTCTAGAGTTGATAACACCCAGACGTGCGTGTGTGTGTGTGTGTGTGTTTCCCCTCAGACAATACAATGAGCCCATCCTGCCACTATGAAAGCCAAGATGATCAGAGAGCCCACATTGGACACTCATGTAGACACCCACACAAAAACACTACCACATACATGAAGGTCTTTTGATCTAGAGCTATTCACACTAAATTTGCTAAGATGGTGAAAGCCACTGAAAAACATGGGGGTCATAAATCCCTGTGATAGCAGAGGAAGATTTGGGTTTTTATAACCTTTACCACTCTGCATTTTAGATGTTACTATATTAAGAAGAGGTAAATGGCAAATGCATTCTACTAAAGACAAAAACAAAAATAAAAAAGGGAATATTCAAACAAAATCGACATCTAAAGCAAAAAAAAAAAAGGTAGTAGGTTCACACACTCAAACCAATAATAAGAATTTAGCTCAAACTAGTCCATATAAATATGGAATAAATGCTCTGGCTATGTATTTTTCACCCATGCTGATTCAACCATGTTTGAAAAAATATTAGTTCTTTCAAATCTATTCAAATTTGGCACCACTGCAACATCAGTAGGGAAGGTGACACAATAATGTAAAAAATGAAAGACTAAAATTTGTGAAACTCTCTTGAACAGTTATTTTCTGGTTTTGCTTGGACTTTCTACTGCAGTGCTGTGGGCCTGAGTTTTGTAACGCAATGGATGATAAGTACGGACAGGTCCGGTGTTTGTATTAATAGTTTGCATCACTGCCATTCTTTTAGTGGCTCCCATCCAAGGAGCTGGGACCCCCACAAGGGGTCATGAGATTTACATGTAAGGGATGAAAAATAATAACCAAAATTATGCCACTAATTTACTATTATTTTTTATTTTCATTTTATTTTATCTACCCCGTACCCCTTAACAGATTGAAGTAAAATAATCTAAGGTGGAAAGGTCATACTTTTAATTAAATTCTTTTATCATATATGAGGTCCACAAATAATCACCGAAGCTAGTTTCTAATAGAAGGCAGAGTCAAAGTAAAATCAAAAAGTCATATTTCTAACAAACCTCTGAACAGATGGTTAATCAGCCGTGTAATATAAAGACCATAAGGCACTGGGATTGATGATCTAATCATTATATAAATACAATTTTGGCCTATTAACAGTAACAGTAACTGTCAGTGTTAGCAGGGACCATTAGTCTGAATGTCAAAACCAATCTTAGAAGTTACTCCTGGACTTCAGTGGATGTGGAAGGACTGTCTGGCAATAATAAATTTCAGCTTTAGCTGGATGCTTTTTTCCCCCCTGAGAAAATCTCTGCACTATTTCACATAGTCATGTAAAAATTCCTGGCACATTTGTGTTTGTGAGGGTGGTATTTCCAGAAAGCTGTGCAGTGAGTCAGTAGTGTAATCTGTAATCATCTCCTGAATCACCTGAGCCCCCCAAAAAACTGGCAGGGTCTGTAATTTGAGGGGGCAGCAGAACTGAACTACAATCTTTGACTGACATGTGCCCTTTTGGGCTTTCCATTTGTACTAGTCATTATCCGACACAGCTCACAGCTCCTGGACATGGATTCATTTTGGTTGCTCTGAATATCTCTTTATAAAAGTTCAAGAAGAATACCTCAAAGCAAAACACGGTGTCATTTTCTCCCCTGGCAATTCACCACATTTTTTCCAGACGTTTTACGCAGAATTATTCTGAATTATTAACACTGCACATAAATCACTCAAGATAAAAATTTATTCTACATTTTCAGAAAAGTCTAAAGAGCAATATATTACTACTTTTTAAAAACATCCATCCATTATCTATACCCGCTTAGTCCTTAACCAGGGTCACAGGGATCAGCTGGAGCCTATCCCAGCTCTCTTTGGGTGAAAGGCAGGGGTCCACCCTGGACAGGTCACCAGTCCTTCACAGGGCCACATAGAGACAAACAACCTCACACACTCACACTCACTCCTATGGGCAATTTAGAGTCACCAATCAACCTGACACACATGTTTTTGGACTGTGGGAGGAAACCAGAGTACCTGGAGAAAACCCACACAAGCACAGGGAGAACATGCAAACTCCACACACCTGGGTTGCAAAACCAGGACCTTCTTGCTGTGAGGCAACAGTGCTAACCACTCATCTACCGTGCTGCCCCTGCTTTTTAAAAATATGTAGAACAGAATTAAACTAATTTTCTGTACTTCCTGTTAAAGTGTTTCAGGCCAAGCCTTCCTTTGCCACATTGGCACTCAGGAAGCATAGCAAGTTGGCACAGTGCCTCGCTGAGTCACTCCAAACACTGACCACCATTCCACCTCAGGGCGCCAGTGTTTCCCTAACCATTAAAGAGATGGGTTTGGCTTTCCTTCCTAATGAAATGTGAATAATTGGATTTAAATGTTAGTTTTATTATAATTGTCATTGAGAAAGACTTTTACTTACTTTTATTTTGGTTTATTTTCAGGTAAAGTAGTAGTACTCCCATAACTTCTCAGTATGAAAGGATGAACTGTGCATTTCATCCTCTCCTGTTTTCTCTCCTCTGCATTCCATCCACTCATCATTTCCCTCTACCTCCCCTCTTTTCTCCTTCTTTACTCCCATATTCCCTGTGTGTGTCTTAGAAGTGTGAAGTGTAAACAGTTCAATCGTTATTCCACTCCTCATTCCTCTGGATGTAACCTCAGGGTTGTACAACAAAAAAGCCAAAGTACTTGTTCAAATCAGTTTGCTCAGATAGAATAAAATCTAGTACTTTTTCTAAAACATGTGATAATGGTTTCTGCTGAAACATCAACATCCCATCCACATGATGCTCATTAGTTATTTTAATTAACCAGCTCTTACATCATTAGACTCTGTAAAGGTTGTAACATGCAGCAGTTTATAGCAATTATGAAGAAGCAATATAAATTCTGCAACAAGGCACCTCCCACTGCAAAATAACTTCCACGATGTGCCAGCTGTACTTTTCCTTAACTATTTATAATTTCTGGATGTCCGTGTCTTGAAACTGAAATTCCAGGAATTGCATCTTGACAATACCAGTGATAGCAGAATGTTGACGGCACAGTTGGTGGTGCTGATACACACAGACAGAAACAGGAAAATGTTTATAGTACACTTAGTATTAACTCTAGGTCATTTTGGTGAGTTTATCAGATTCATAAGTGAGATTATCCTGGTTCAGCTTGTACTCCTTGGTAGCATGTAACATAAACTATCTAATATGTAAAGGTCAGACTTGAAAATCTCTCCCAAGCACACACAGTCAAGGAAATCTCTGCATAACCCACGCAAAAGAATAATTGTTTTTATGCAAAGAGTTAATTTGACATGAATTGTTCCACATCTGCACAGAGCTGTTGCTGCAGTTGTTAATCACAGAGTGGGGGAGAGGAGTTTAGATCCAGTTAAGGTCATCTAATTTTGGTCCTTGCATTACATATCTGCATTTCAGAACAGATTTCTTTCTCTTAACATTTATTTATTATAAAAATTATAGTTCAGCTAAAAAAAAAAAAAAAAACACTCAGCTTGTAAATAATGTTTCTGTGTCAGCCTCAGATGTTAAGTAACACTGACACATCCAGCTTTATGTTTATTGGGACAGGTAAATAAATATTTGGCCTCCTGTAAAGATCAACACTGAACCATCAACAGCTCAGGAATAGTTCTAGTGAGTTACTATGAATGTCCACAGCTACGTATTCTGACACCAGGGCAACATCACTTTCCATGACCAACACAAACTAGAAAACAAACTGCCCTCATTAAACACCTTCTCTCACTCACACACTCTCACATTCTCTCGCACACACACGCACCAACACACAAAAGGATGTCATAGTCTTTGTCTGTGCATATTCTGGCATTTACATTACTAAACCTGACCTTGTGCTCTCTCTCTCCCCTAGTTTGTGCTCTCTCCCTCCCTCTCTCTCTCTCTCTCTCTGTACCTTCTGCAGGTGTCCCTGGTCCTGGAGCTGTTTATCGCTGATGTGCAGTTACTGGTCCCACCAACCTGCAGTGTCTATTTGTTGTTTATTGTTGCTGTTCTTTTCTCTCTGCTCTATCCACTCACCCCAACCGGTCGAGGCAGATGGCCGCCCAAACTGAGCCCGGTTCTGCTGGAGGTTTTTTTCTTCCGTTAAAGGGAGTTTTTTCCTCTCCACTGTCGCCAAGTGCTTGCTCATAAGGGAATTGTTGGGTTTTTAGTTTTAGTTTTTGTAAAGTGCCTTGAGATGATTTGTATTGTGATTTGGCGCTATACAAATAAAATTGAATTGAATTGAATTAACTTCCTTAGCTCATTAAATCCAGGAAGGGGCAAAATATATCTAACCTGTGGACAAAACAGCTGCTATAGCCCAGAAAGCTAAGCTGAGTGTATGAATGAATAAAAAAAAAAAAAAGATGCATATACTGTATGAAATTGCTTTCTAAATCCATGAGTAGCTCTGTGGTTAAAAATTAAATGCTAATATTAATACACTGCATGCCAAACAAGCCAACAAATCAGCAACAATGGGGCTGTGTTTAGAATGTGCAATTCATGCATCTTTTAATACTCTGACCTGTTTGATATGCAGAAAAGCAGAGACATCCACACTTATTTTTCCAGAGCTAGACACATGATTAACTCTATCTCACTAGATGTGGTTGTTTTTGTGCATTACTCTGAAAGTGTTCAGCACGTGGTCCAAATTGCAGTTTGCGAGTGGAAAGCACTTAAATGACATGAAACTAATGTTGCTTTACTGTGTGTAAGAGTACTTCAGTTTATGTACTGACAATAGGACATAATTTTCCATTTTCACTTTAATCAAGCACCAGACTATAACTTCACATCAATGCAATGCATCAATCTCACTTTTTTAATTTTCAACTTAAAATTACAAACAAGAATCTTGCTAAAGTTAATGTTTGGAACATAATGAGTACCTATAGAAACATAACCTCATACAAAAATGCCTCAACTATGTGAAATATGAGTATGCATGTGCAGGCTTTACTGATGCCTTGTATTTCACTCTCTAATTGTTCTAATTGGAAGATCTTTATTTCTCTGATGCATTTTAATTCCTGCCAACAAGGAAAGTACCTGGCACATGCAAACACACACACACATACACACACATCTCTGTTCTAGCCACGTAATCATACACTATAGCCAGCAAGCAGGATTATGATGAAATATGTGCCTGGGCACAGTGTGTGAGTATCCCAAAGGTTCTCTGACTGGAAAGCTCTTATCTGGGTCCAATGTTGACATTTCTGGAAGATGCTGCATGTGTGTTTGTGTGTACATGTATGTGTGCGTATGTACAGTATGTGTAAAGGGTACCATTAGCTGAACAAATCTGGCCTTTGTGGTAATGATAGGGGGGGCAGGCTGCCAGGCCGACACTTAATACCACAGTAGTTGGTGGCTGAGTGATTTCAACTTGAGGCTGTTTCACCTCAGCAACGGTCCTCCACCTGCAGGTTGGGGCTGTACTGGCGGTCGCAGAGTGATCTCAGAAAGGTCAAAATGTCTACATATTTACAGATTAATTGTCAATACCAAGGTGTTGGCGGCAGTGTGACTTTTAATACAGTCATGTTTGTCAGACGATGAAACTCAGTCACTCGGTGTTTCCTGATTTTTCATTACTAGTCATAGTCAGGTCAAAATTGTCATTTTCCATGTAGGGCAGCATGCCCACTGTATGTACTTTGAAATGTAAGCTTTGGTTTTATTTTATTATGTATTTTGCTGGTCCACAGACACTTGGATTTTGCACCTTCATGTAGACACCATATATGGAAAAACAAGGCAATATAAAGACTTTATAGAGGCAATTTAATTAAAATATAAAAGTATAAAATAACATTAAAAAAAACTTCCTTTAAGTTAATATATTTGTATTGAGTAATTTTTGCAGAATTCAGTTTATGGGGAAATTTATGCTGGAATGTCTATCCTTTAATCTCTCATACATGTTGCTTGTTTCTAGCAAGTCAAATCTTCCTGTGTGAGTAGTTTTCGAAGATAAACTAAAATAATTTCTTCCCGTGGCTCAAACTGGACTCATGCATGACTCAGTCACCAAGACAACAGTTAGATTTCACAGTGTAATGCATGGGAAACTAAGCGAACACTCACACACACACACACACACACACACACACACACACACACACACACACACACACACACACACACACACACACACACACACACACACACACACACACACACACACACACACACACACACACACACACACACACACACACACACACACTTTAGAAGTGATTAGACCCAGCAGGACTGCAGGCCTCATCACTCCTCTTCTCACTTACTGACAGCCTTGGAATTGTTCACAGTTGTGTGTGTGTGCATATGAGACACAATATTATCCTCCAGCAGACAACCCCCACCACCAACAAAAGACCCCCCAGGCATAAGCATGCCTTTACATGACACTAATGCTATCCGTCTCGGTCTTTGGGTACTAAGAGAGACAGACAGAGAGATGGAAACGTAGGGACTCTGACACAGAGCCAGAATCAACAAGTTGATGGAATAGATAAGGAAAGATAATCTTTGGCCAACCATGTGTCTATGTGGGGGTGTACTTGAATACCTCTCCTCCTCTCTCGCTCCTGGAGGAGACATAAAGAAGTGAGAAGGTGCAGGCGGTGGAGATGATTGTGGACTCCAAGCTCCAAAAGATCATGCTCCGTTAGGTGGAGAAGGTCCTGGAAAACATAAAAATACTAAGTCAATTTGCGGTGAAGGTGCTCTAGATAACAACCCGTGAACTTAAGTATCTGACCACTAGTTTAGATAAAGGTACAGTTTGTTAACAAACTGGTCTTCTTGAGAATCCAAATGGTGGATTGGTGTTCTCTCCAGAAACTATGGAATAACATTCAAAGCTTCAGTGCTATCAACTTAGTCTCTAAGACTCTAAGATGAGCTAGACTGTCATACAGGAAAAACAGTGTTTGGTGGAAGTTCAGTAACACACAGTTCATTGTGACAATTTAGTGGTTCCAGTAATGCAAAAGAAACAACCGGAGACCCCTGATGACCTCCTATTCTCCAAAAGTGTGCCGTCTCCTCCCTGCATCCTGTCATTACAGATTGTCCTTAAAACACATACAAACACACCCTGGCTCACTTCAACCCTCACTATGGTATTAACATAAACGACCCCTAAAATAGTGTAGTTATGGAGAGCCACAAAGTCTTTGAACCAGAACGCAACCTTGTGCAGTAATGGAACAACACAAACACACACGCACATGTAAATGACACACTGTGTCATCACAGGACACTCCCAGCTCAAACCAAGGTCTTGTTGTTTTGGTTTCTTAACAATACTGCTATTCTGTTAGTTCATCACAAACACTGCTCTATTTAGACTACATAAACATACAGTGGGCAAACTCATGAATACAGACACACGCACACAATTAAATCAGTCACTCTTAGTCACATACAGCAAGCTACAGACATCCACAACCACACAAACATATCTGCATACCAAAGTAGCCAGTTGCACACATACACATGCATACAAACACATTTAAGGTCTCCCACTAACTAACGTGTGCATACAGAAATGTGCACATATGCACACAGGAATTTTGCAGAGAAACAACTGTTTCAAAATAACAAGAATGCCAATAATATTTGCACCTGCATGAAAACAAACATACAGCTCAGTAAGAGCATATTAGCAGGTTAAAGAAGACACTACATTAATTCTGTTAATGTTACAATGACTAACAAATACCCTCTGTGTGTGTGTGTGTGAGAGAGCGAGAGAGCGAGAGAGAGAGAGAGAGAGAGAATGATAACTGACACATAAGAAGCCTAATCTATTTCTCACTCTCTTGACCATTCTCATTTCTTGTCTAACAGCACGTTGACATGTTTTCTTTGTTCTTTCTTTGCCGCAGATCATGCAGAGCTGAACGACAATATGAACTCTCATACACATCATATAGAGAGTTGACATAACAGTTGTTAATGTTGGTTTTGACTTTGTGAATGTTGTTGCAATGATGAAAGTGCAGACGAATGCAAAAAACAAGTGATGCAGGGCAGTTTGGACATTTTTAAAACAATAACTCAGAGCTTTTAAAGCCTCCTTCAACTCGTTGTTGTTTTACGACTGTTTCATATAATTCTCTATTACACTAAGTCATGTGACAAATGACTTTCTGTGATACTTGCAAGCCATGTGAATGCATCCTAAATCATAAGGCAGAATCACCAAGGGGAAATTTTGTTTGTGCACAGGAAGTCACCCACTGAAACTGAAGATAAAAAACAGGTTCAGTGGTGTCTGGACTCGTCTGTGGTGCATCTTAAAAGACTGTAACCCACAGCTAATATATACAAACAAATATATAAGACAATATTGGATACAATGAAAAGAGTTAGGAGAAATTTGGGCAAAGCATGCCTGTAGCTGTTCACAGTGTTAATGTTGTTGGCTGAGTTGGTATTACCACATTGAATGTTGTGTTAGGCTGTCTGGATGGCTAGAAGGCAATGAGCCACATATTGTTGTTATAATATTCACAGAAAGGTTAGCAATGCTGCACTGAGCTTATTATGCATAGAGGATGGTCGGAGGGAAGATGGAATATGGCTCTTCAAACTCATTCTTCTTTTTGCTGGAGTATGGTTCTTTAAATCTCATGCTTAGTTTTGCTGCAATAAATCTGTGCAGATATGATTAAGAGTAAAAGAACTTTCTGCATCTCCGGTCATCAGCTTCATGCATATATTTTCAATAAATTACAGATCTTTCCTGAACTGAAGGAACTGCATTCAGTTCACACTGAACGTTACTTAAGTGTAGTTTTAAGATTATAATGTAATTAATGGAGAATTTATAAGAGAACGTTTTGTAAATCCTGCACAAAAAAGAAAATTTTAACAGCATAATGGATAAATGACACTAGAATGACATCCTTGTCTTATCCTGTTTTCTCTCCATCTCTCTCCTTGCTACTTTCAACATCTTTTAAATAGGCTTTACCCATTTCGTCTTTACTAATTACACCAATGCCTTCTGGGTAAACATTATAAGGAGATGAATAATTCTTGTTGTCTAATCAATCTAATTTCTTAACCAATGACTGTGGAACATTCAAAATGAAGTGGGCTAATGGCTGGATGGTATAACAGCCACCATGTCACTGTCTTTTCACTCTAATAGGTCAGTGATGAAGTTTTACTGTGCTGCTGTTGGAAACACTCTTACTAAAAACTACTCTTTCACTTGGCCTGTTTTGAAACATGTTTCGTACATAACATAATTTCATCAAATATTTACTGTAATCACCTCTAAATAGACATGTTAAAGGAGTTACTTCACCCAAATGACAAACATTTTTTTTTAACTTGGAGTCTACATGCTGTATTATTAATGCTACAGCTTCTCAAAAACTTACTAAAAGGATGTTGTTGGTGCTGGTGGTCCCTCCACTCCTAATGGCATCAAATCTGAGTTTTTGTTTCATATAATAACCAAATCAAAACCATAGAGGTGGCAGAAAAAAAAAGGTTCATATGAAATTTTTTTTGCCATATGTAGTCAGGATTTCAATGACAGTGTCATTTTAATGATAAGGGTACTCATATGGGTATCACCATCATCTAAACAATTCCTACATCCTCCTAGCTCACTAAATTCACAGAATATACAGTGGCAAAAACATAAATGAATGAATCACCCTCATTAACAGTATGAATTTACAGTATAATTTAAATTTAAAGCCAGATCTTCAGCAATTCTAAACAAATATGAACTAATACATAAATGATTGCTTTGTTCTTTTCCATATTGAATACATCATTCAAACATTAACATTCACAAAGAAAAAATCTGAAACTCTAGGCCAAAAGCTAATTAGACTCAAGAATTGACCGGGAGCCCAGTCACTGAAACAAGGTTGGAGGTGTGGATTAACAGTACTTTGACTCTGGGAAAAAAATAATAATAATAATAAAAATGTTCAGTGTGCTATTCGCAAGAAGAATCTCCTTGCATGTGAACCATGACTTGCAAAATGGAGATCTCAGAAAACATAGTTTCAATAAAGCATTGTTCACAGGCATAAATTTAGAAAGAGTTATGAAGGAGTTGCAGTGACTTTAAATATTCATCAGATAGACAGACTCTCCATGAAGGCAGAACATTTAGTACTGTGGCTCTTCTCCCTAGACACGTGTGCCAACAAAGATGACTCAAAAGGCAACTCAGAACACTCAGTGAAATCAAAAATATGTCCAGAGTACCAGCTAAAAACTTGGAGCTGGAGCTGCTTAACATATCAATATGCGAGTCAACTATATACAGCTTGCGGTTGGAGGGCCAAAAGTTTGCCAAATAGCACCTTGACACTCTATAAGGCTACTCAGAAAATATTTTGTGGACCGAAAAACATAAGGCCAAATTAATAAATTAAAAAACAAGCAGCATATAGTGTGTTTTATGTGAAAAAATACATACATATAGTACCAACATGAAGGCATCATCACATCAGTAAAGTACAGCCAAGAGAGTATCATATTTTGGGAATGCTTCGCTCGCTCTGAGTCTGGAGAACTTTCCATCAACCAGGGAAAATTAATCTGCAAGTTCACCGAGGTATCTTACAGGATAATGTCAGGATGACTGTCCACTAACTGAAACCCAGTAGAGGCTGGGTGATATAACAGGACAATGATCCTGAACACTGAAGAAAATCTCCTAGAATGATGTCCAACAAACAAACCGATTTTGAAGTTGCCCAGTCAGAACCCAGACCTCAACCCAAGCAAGATGGTGAGGAATGAGCTCAAAGAGCTGTTCATGCCAGAGATCCTAAGCGTATGGCTGAGCTGAAGCAGTTCTATGAGTAAAAATGGTTTGAAATTCTTTGTTGCAGATCTGATTCACATCTACCAGAAGCATTTGTTTGAGATTACTGCTGCCAAATGACGTTCAACAAGTTATTAAATTGAATGGTTCAAATAAATTTCTGCTTTGTGGCCGTTATATGTGTGTGTTTAATCAAAGAGACAAACTAATAATTATTTGCACATTATTAGCTTAAGCACACTACTTGTCCATCTTAAAACATTTGTGGAACTTATTATTGGTGTTACCCTATATCTAAACTTGAAACAAGCTAATATTTTAAATGGTTTAAATACTTGTGTAAAATGTTTCTTTAAGTCTGAGGAGGACCAATGATATGTGTTGATTTCTTTGCTCTGTACTTTGGGAGTTGTTCCTGTAATCCAGGTACATTAACTCTACCGCTGCCTCAAGAAACCTTGCTGAAAACATGTTGTTTGTACATGTACATCTGCTCGCATTACCTCTACACCATCATATTCCTGTTCCAATGCTGCGCAGTACTGCGGCAGTCCTAGCTGGTTCAGCCATCGGGAGATAGACTGGTGCTTCATGGTGACACATTTACATACACAGGCATAAATGCAGATGTAGACACTCACTGCCACTCACATAGTTCTTTTCTCGCTTCAGACAGAACCTAAAAACAGAGAATGAGTAAAAGATCAGTGGAAAAATGACAAACTCTTTAACCTCATTCAATAGATTCAATGTTCATGCAATTACAACATACAATGTAGTTCAAAGTGGGAGACATGCAAACAGACTAATCATCTCTTCTTTGCTCAGCAACCTTTCAAAAATAATGGCACTGGAATTTGCCAGTTTATTTATAGTTGGCTTTTGGAAAGTGGAAGACATGAATGATAGATGTTCACAACCTTGTAAAGGGCTTTGGGAGAATAAACTACGAACTATAATCACTTACAAGAGGTGGGGGTTTATCTGAAAATATAAACCAGTTGAGTCAGTGCAAGACATGCTTTGACCGTTTGAGATGTGGGACAAAAAAAAAAAAAACAGATTTATTTTACAGTTGAAGCCAAGTCTTATTCTTTATCAAACTAACAGGCGATTAGCAGCAACACTACAGACACTCCATGGTGTAAACACCACTGGGTGATGATGTCTCAGTCTCAACAGAAGGCTGTGACTCAAACTCTGTATCTATGCTGCCAGCCAAGATAGTCACAAACACTAAACAGAATGTTCAGCAAATACTGGAACTTGATACTGGGAATAAGAGCTGATATCACCCCAGCATCCCTATTTAGTGGTCACTAGCATTACATTTTATTGTTCAATTAGGATATTGAGCTATTTATTGTAATATAGTCTATTGATAGAAACAAATATGCTGCTGGGTCTGTCTTTTAGGTAACAAAGCAAACTAAATGCCTGATAAATGAAGATTATTCATCACACTGAAATATAAAAATGCCATATAACTAGTCCTGCACATAATTTATTGCCCACTGTCCCAGCAGTATTAAAGGCATAGCTGCCACATTATACACCCCATATAGTGAATTCTCTTACTTACACGTTTACATCATTTTATGTTTGATATCACTGAATTGCTCACCCATCTATTACATCAAAGTTTAACTAGTATGTATCACCCTAATCCTGTAAGTTCAAGGAAATGTTTATACAAATATATTGCACAAAAAAAAAAAACTTAACTGATGTAGAAAATTTGCATTACAGATCTGTTTTATATTGAAATAATCAAGATCCAGATCAATAGGAGACACATTTCAGAAGATGAAAACAATAATGACTGCTGTATTTAAGTGCATTTGTAAGGTATTATGTCGCTATGTCCTTTGTTTATTGTGTTACACGAACGGCAGAGTGCACATGCATGTAGTTGCTGCTGCTGTCATTGAATTTTATGCATGTATTTGCATACATCTATATGTGTGGGGACATGTCATTGGAAAGACAGGACAATAAAAGCTTCACTGGGCAAAGATACAGTAAGTGAACAGTGAGCCCACACCACACCCAATTACATTAAGTGATGTCACGACGATGTACATGATGTCACTCACTGTCACAAAAAGTTGTTGGACCCCACCACAATCAACCACTTCCTAGGATCTGTTAGCAGTTATAACATACCCACCATCTTTTAATCAAATCAATGTAACACATGGATGTGTTATGATCTAGATAAGAGGAGTCATTCATACAGTATATGGGCTCCTGTAACACCAATTCCAATTTAACCTAATGGAAGAATGGAGGTCATTTAGGAGGATGAATGACCTCTATGTCCCAAATGCGATGAGCTTATAAGCAATACAGTGCCGGGCATCAGGAGGAGCACTCTTTATCCTTCACTCTGAATGCCAATTTAGTGGGCTATGTTACACAAATGATGAACTGTAATTTCTACTTGGTCTCACTTTCTGTATGAAAGCCAGAATTTCTTTTTCTGACAGCTGATGGCTTATAATAGATGAATAATAAAACTGACATTTACAGACATCGATAAATGGAGTCCTTCAACAAGGAATAATATGTATTAACTTTGCTGTACATACAGTTGTACAATGACTATAGTTGCACAGAAATAGGTTGCATGAATAAATAATAAATAATCTCTATTACGTGTAATTTTGAATTTCAATGTTTATATCTTCATATAGTTAATTTGCTGAATATATCTGATATAGTAATAACTAAACAAATGTCTGACAATTAATACACTTACACAAATATCAAATACCCTGCTTTACCCATCCTAATATACTTTTGTCATACATGTGCTTCAAGCACCATGCTGCAGTAGTATATGCACACTATTAGACAGACAACTAGTTGACCGAGCTTAGTTGAATTAGCAGCCTAAACTTCAAACCTGAGGGTTAAAACCTGACAAGATGTTTTCTAAGGCTGCACTTTGTAAGCTCTCCTGAACCTGCACTTTTTAGATTTTCACTGTCAAATTTTCCCTCTGGTGTTATTATGGGTACACGTCTCAGTAAAGCAAACCAAAATCCAACTGTCTACACCACACTCCAGAGCTTTGTTCAAAGAAAGCACAATATATTTATGATTACCATACTAACATGTATGCTCAGATCTTACAACTTTAATGATTTGGCTTAATTCTGAAGCGTGTTCTTCAACAGGATCACAATGAAACCTGGGTTGGCGGCACACTACCTACATCCCCCAATACCCAGAACATTTCGTGCATCTTTCAGCCAGATGATCCATATAACCACTGAACTAAACAACACAGACTATTGAACAGCTGTATGTCATTTAAAGTGTTGAGGCATTTCCCTGATATTGTGAGCGGGTTATCTTGTAAAATTTCTACAAGACTCCACATGGTTTGGTAGAGCTTTTCTTCACATACAAAAACAAGATTCAATCTGAAGACTCAATGGAAAAAAAAGAATTTAAGGGAGATTACTTGCTAGAAAAAAAAATAAACCAGAAAAACATGCATTTATTGCATGTCCATTGGGGAAGTCAGATTTCCTTTTCTGGACTTAAAAACAAACACTGAATGCCCTCATAAGACAGGAACAAATCAGTGGGGATGCCACCAACTGGCCAAACAGAAGTTTCATTATGTGTAACTCCTGGGGATCTCTTTTGCAGAGTGCTGGCTTTTTTCTTTGTGTACAATGGAAAGAACATGACACATACACACTCCCAACCGGACTGACAGGATGAGAGAGAGAAGTAGTAGTCAGTACTGATGAGTAGAAAAGACGTGAGTGCTTAAGAGAGGTATTCCCAAGAGAACCAGTGAACAAGTTCACTATCAAGAAAGTTGAACCCATAGTCTGTCCCTGGAGAATTTTTCTTCCTGCCCAGAACAATCCAACCTCCTTCTCCTCGCCTCTCCCTGCTGGTTTGACCTCAGCCATTTCCCATGACCACATCTCTCTAGAGCACCATCATGGTATCCATTTTATTACAGAATATAAATAGAGCTATTCCAGCATACCATTTACTAAATGATCCAAACAGGCTTGAATATTTGACATATACTCAACAAATACCAAAGCAAGTATGGCAAAGAACAAATGCAAAGTCAAGAAGAGCCAAGATAGCAGAGGACAATTTCCTTTTTACACAGTCACTCTCTAATGCCTGTATTGGCTTCCTTTTATAGTCCAAGGGCATCCATTTTGTCAATCACATTAGACTTACACAATCCAACCAATTGAACTAAGCTGCAAAAATAACATCAGCATCATCACCAAGCCAATTCCAGCGCCTGTTACTGAGTCAGACAGCAGGGTGTTTGATTATTTCCAATGAACGATGACACGCAGAAAGCAGAGATTGTTTTATATTTACAGTCACAGGAAACTGTGCTATTATTTCAGTGGGCTGGTAAAGTTGCTTCCTATTTGTCTTATACAGTTGATACAAAAGACAGGTGCTAAAAAAACAAATATGAAATCCACCCCAGGCAGAATTCAATCACATTCTGTGAATCATGCAAATCTCACGGTTGGTGAAATGGAAATGATCTGGTAAATCCAGCACTGATGTGACTGATTCACATTAAATGTGCCACATCAAAAGCACAGAACAGCATCACACCTCTAACATGTAATATCTGATAGCACATATTTTTGTTTTTCTATGTTCAATGCAAAACTTGACCCGGGCACAAAAACAAAGGCAAGAACATTACAGATTGACATACACCTCTCCTTTATATAAACATTTCACAGTGGTGAAGTACAAATTCCTCCTTGTGGCTGGGTGCTTGCTTAGAGGACATGTCTGAAGCTGTCTTAATGTGTTTACCTGTAAGCTACAGCAACTACAGAAGCAGCTGGAATATGACAGAGGAGCATATTTCCCCCAGAGTCAGGTTAGACAAAGCCTAACCCTAACTACTGTTTTTTATAAGGAGACAGTCATTGTTGCATTAAACATCTCCCTCTTGTCTGTCTTTTCCCATTCTCTAAATTTGTGCTCCTCTTTCTGTCATCACACCCTCACAAGCATGTTCACCTGTCCAACACTATTTTTCCTCAACTTAAGCTTTTGTAATATAATTTCCAAGATTGTCTTAATGGCATGTTTTCTGTTACTATCTTTCTTCTCACAATGATGCACTGTGCTGTCTTGTCACCTCTTTCCTCCAGCAACTTTCTTCCTCTTTCTCCTCCATTTTTGCACTCTTATGCATCTTTGTGTTTGTTAATATTCCTATTTCCATCTTCCTTTTGCATGTCTATCCCATTTTCCTCAAATGTCTCCTCAGAGAGTTTAATAAAGTGTTAAAGCCACTTCACAACTGTGAGCATTTGGAGCACACATGGATGTGTGAGGTGAGGCACACTGCACTGCAGTATCAGCAGTTTTCATTAGTTTGGATTTTAGCCTAGAGAACGTACATTTCATGTAAGGTTTTCTTTTCTGGTTTAACGGACCCAAATGCACTCTGAGAGTAACTTTCTCTGGTTTATTGGGTACATGTATACAAGTCTCTCTGTATATCTTTTACAAGCCCTGAGGGAAACAGGAAAATGCATTGGCAGTGTAATTTAAACTCATAAAATGCTACATTTTTCATTCAACTCCTGTAGTTTCTTCTTGAAATAATATTTTCTTATACTCAAAAATCACTAAATGGACAATTGTTATTTTTGTAGATCAATATCAAAGATTTATTTAATTCTAAAAACTGTTAAGTCGGTTTTATCCACATCCCTAGTTCAATTTCCAAAAATATGTTCAGGAGCTCTGAGCCAACATGCTTGTGTATCATTTGCTGCCCTATAAAACATTACTGTAGACATGCACAGAAAATTGCAGCTAGTCATCACTTGTGTGGAATTTGATAATTTTTTTATTGGGGCTTCAATTTAACTTCAATATTTTAAATGAAATACAGTGAAGTTTGATTATTTAGCTACTCTTTTAAAAATGTCACATATTTAATAACGTTTGTAATGACAATTTGTAATTGAATAAAGAAGAACCTATTTTAGGAATCTATGCTTACCTAAGGACTAATTTCCATCCATGCAACTTCTATTTGAGATTAAATGATTGTGGTATCAAGGTCAAAGGTAGGACACTGGAGAAAGAGAAGGGAGGTATAATTTACATGGCTCAGCTCTGAGGTAAGGACATTCCTAGGGGGAGCTGCCTGGATTCTGCACATAATGTAGATCTGGAAACGACTTAGAAGCATCTCTGTTTTTATTGAGGAGCTGTGGAGGAGGTCTAGCTTGGAAAAGGGGTCCCCCAGTTTTTGTCTCATTCCTTGCTTATTCGACTCCCTATTGTTTATAATAAAATAATCAGTTGTTTTAGAGTATGCAGATATAGTATAAGTTTTTATCCTGAATCACATCTGTTTAGCAAGAGTTAATTGTCTCAAGATAAATTAGGTAAAGATACTTTGGAATTTGCAAAAACTCCCATAAAACCATATGATGAACTCCATGGTGCAGAACACGTTTGCATAATTTTCTTCCCTGTCTAATTTGAATGAGGCATCAAATCAGGTTCAAGTTGCAAATCAATTCCATTGTTTGTTAACACCACAAAACATGCTGTCAAACCAGTGTCGCGTTCGTTACTGGGGTGCAGTTTTAAAATACTTTACACCCTCCGTGCATGTCTTGTCCCAAGATATGTCAATAAATCATAGTGATCACAGTTTAAGTAAAAAGTAGTCTTACTTTGGCAGAGCTGCAGGTACACAGAGAAACACAGGTGATGTAGCGGATTGTTGTATGCGGACCTCACACTTGAGGATAACGTAGATTGCAGAGCTGATGTGATAGACCCTGGGCGGAGCGCTGATTGTTATAGTTCCCTCGTCACGTTGTACTGATCGCTGCAAAGTTTCAATCGGCGAATAGCATCAACTTGAGCTACTGTCAACAGTAGTCTGCAGAGCCACAACCCTAAAGTACCTGTCAGCACCAAGAAGGTGAGGGTGAGAGAGAGAGAGAGAGAGAGAGGTGCTGCCTTTACGTACTAGCTAGGAGAAAACGCTGTCCACATCACATTCATCAAACAACAACACAAACGTGATAATAAAAAAAGCTGTGGTCATTTGGTGGCTTACGAATAATATGATATCTGCTTATTCAGTTTCTGCTGTGTCATTTTGTGATTCCAACCCACACAAAATACAGGACACTAGTTAACCCAGTACAGCAACCGGTCAATGCTAACAAAATTACAGTGCAGTCTGTAACGTTACATCCCAAACGAATGAGTTTAAATGACCAGACATTAGTTAAATTAGTACCTTTTTAAAAGTACTATTACTTACTTTGTGTATCTCGAACCTCTAAAACCAATCTAATAGGTGTAACTTACACATATATCTACAAAAAACAAAACAAAAAGAAAATAACGCCGCTGGCAGTTAGCTTGCTAGTTCGTTAGTTACATTACTTTGCTAGCATAGGCTAGCGTTAACTCTCAAGCTAGCGTCTCACACAAATAATTAGCTAATACAAGATCTTTTCAAGCTTGTGAATTAAAGTTAACAAAAAGTACTACTTACCTCCTCGATGAGAGGGTGGGGAAACTCCCCAATCCAATGCCAATGTCACACAAATCACCATTGTTTAGTTGTGTAAATTGCTGTTTTCGTTACTTTTCCGTTACAGTCACGCCACGTTATTCGCATCCGGCCAGGTTCCTTTCAAACTAAAACAACGCAGTGATTACAGGAAGCTACAAAATAAAGGCAATAACTAAGTAGGCATGGCATCTCAGGAAAGAAACGCCATTGTATTTTAATGTGTATATTTGTACAAGCAAATGTTTTTCAGATTATTCTTGAAATGTGTAAAAGAATATGTTCAGGCATCCCAAAACTGTCACATTCCACATACACAATAACTCTTTTTGTAAACTCCTGCCCCCAAGTGGTATTTTTAAGTAACTGTGTCACTTGGATGTAAAATTGTTCAGTGTGAACACATTTCAGCCTATATAATACTTTTTTCTTCAGTGCAAAATATTGTATAAAATATTGTACTTATTTCAAACTGTGTAATTGTACAGTTTTAAATTGTAATCTTATATACCTTAAAATTGAAGAACATGCTAAAATTAAAACTAATCAATTCAAACAGAATTTATTATAAAACAGAAAGCAAAGTAGATCAAACATCAAGGCACCAGAAACACCAAAACTCCTCTTCATCAAGGTCCATCTCTGAGCTTACACAAATGGTGTGAAACAGTTTATGGCAATTATTACACTGGACCCACAAAACCAATCCTTCTGGATCACAAGGAGGATATGACTGTCTGCACCGCCCACACCGCAAAATCCTCATCATTTTTGTCCGCTTTGCAGCTATGTGATCTATTCAGAGGAAAACAAAATAGAACACATGAGGAATTTACTGAATTTTCATGGGTTCACATGTAAAGACTGTTAAGTGTAAATACCGGTGGATGTTGTTGGTCCAGCAGTGGTGGAGGAGGAGCCAGATGACAGCGGGGCCGTTGGGATGAAGGAATTCTGATAAAGGCTGCTAGCTGTATATATAAAAAGACATGACTTGATATGTAACTAACATAACTAGATATATCTTGACGTGTTATTTATTATAGCTAATGATGCCAACACTTTAACATGTTGTTTGCGTTGTACATGTTTGTACACCTGGCTCTCTTTTATGGTTTATATGAAATATTTGCATTGACAGAGAGACAAAGGAGCTTGGGACCCCGCTTGAAATGGAAGGGATACAGCGGAAACTTAATTCAACATTTCACATTTTTGCAACTCACCCCAGTACATCCTGCTGCTGTTATACACAATGTGCTGAATATTGTTTATGTACATAGTTATATGAAGATATTTTCTACATGTAAAACTGAACAATATCAACCCAGTTAAAAAAAAAGTTTACCTTCTTCTGCTGAGGGACTGTGGGAGGCAGAAGCGGTGGCTATAGGGTCCCATAAGGGCTGTCCTCTATTGCTGCTGGGGCAAGAGCTATCAGGTAAGGTAGAAGAAGTCGCTCCTGAGGTTTCTATCCTGTTCTGGTGCACTCCATTTTTTCTCAGTTGAGTTTGAGTCTCTATTTCTGATACACAGTCTTCTCCCTTCATGATAACATCTGACTTTTTCTGGGATATCAGCACCCTGGCATTCCTCCTGACTTTACTGGTGTTACACGTTTGGTAGGTTTTGGTCAGAACTTGTATGAGGTCTGCAGGTATCTGACCCGATGCCACCAGAGGATGTGTGGGATGAAGACAAGATGACAACTGTGTTGATGGAGCAGGTGCAAGGTTCTCAGGCTGCAGTGCAGATGACATGACCTGTGATGGGTCAATGGCTGTTGGGTCCAGAGGGTAGAGGCCACACCTCTTGAACCCATCCACAACTAATTGTTGATCCTTAAGTCTTTGATAGCAGTCTCTTAGGACCCTTGAAAATTCCTTTTTGGAAACCGAGAAGGAATGGGTTTCTGCCGACGGATCTCCTGTAACCTCAGAGAAATCTGACTTCAAGGGTCCAAAGAAACTCACATCCAGGGGCTGCAGGATGTGAGAGGTATGTGGTGGCAGGCACAGAAGGGTGACCTCTTCCCTCTGTGCATCCTGTACCAGTTCTGGATTCACCTGTCCGTCCATAATAAGTAGCAGTGGACGATCCCGTACAGCAAACTCCAGGAAGTGCTCAATAAACCACTTCTTAAACATCTCTCCATCTAGGTCCCCTGCTGCTGATGTCCCATAGAGGGCATTGTGAAGTCCTTCCTTCTTATAGTGGCCTCTTGGATATTTCCCCTTGTAGATGATTAATGGTGGGATGTCTTCGCCAGCAGCATTGAAGCAGGCCAAGATGGTGGTGACATTTTTGGTTCTCTTAGTTTGTATATCTGAATGTTTGATCTTTTGCGGAACCTTCTTTTTATCAAAGTACAATTTAAACTTTGTTTTGGCACAGGTGTAAATCTGGCAGGGTTTCTCCTTCAACCCTTTCTCTTCCAGGGTGGAAGTAAGGAGCCACAAGAAGTCTGCAGTCAGCTTTGTCCTCATGCAGGACTCCTTCCCTTGGTTAGTGAAATCAACAGTTTGGGAAACAATGCAAAGGTGGTGCCGCTCTTTAAAATTAATCCACCATGTGTCACCGAGAGCAGTCTTTGGTTTTTCTGGATTACGATAGTTGTAAATTGCCAAAGCTCGAGCAACAACTTGAGACTTTGTGAGAGGAAATCCTTGACTGGCAGAGTACAGACAATACTCTGCCAGGGAATTCTCATCACCAACTGTGAGAAGCTGCTTCTTGCCATAGAGAGAATCATCAGCCACTCGTCCACTCAGTCGACTAGTCAGGGTTTGATCGTGGGATACTAAACTGCCTGGCTGCCTGTCTTGAGGTTAGCCTGCCTGCCTGCACCTCCTGCATGGCCTTCTGCATGGCCTCTTTGGTCCATTTACTTGTCTTAGTTTCCCTCTTCCTGAGCTGCCGGATGTTGGGCATCTGAACATAAGAAAGATTAAAATTTAAGAGTTATGGTACAGTCCATGTCTGTAACAATTAGAAAAAAACATTCTGATGACTGCTCATTTACCATATTAAAGAATGTTGATTAACCACTTCTTTTCGCATTTCAATGATCCTATGATGAAAAAAGATTCATACAGACACAACAAACATATTTACTAGAACACTACTCACCTTTCTTTTGTCTTTTTTTCTTCACTCTTTCTTCTGCTGTGGTTTCGCTGGTGTTTTACGTGTTCAAACCATCAGTCATCATCAACTGCAGGGCTAAATGACAAATACACCGCGATAACGCTAGTTGGTCTGTGTACACCCTCAACCACAACAATGGATCCTGTGGACTTTTTTAAGTTATCTGTCCCTTTCTGTCTCCCTCTGACGTAGCTACAGATTTCTTTTACTGTTACATCCTTTTCCGTGAATACTAAGTTAGAAAAGCTGGTGTAGGGTGGTAGCGAGCTAGCTAACTGTTAGCTTAGTTAGCTAACAAACGTTACCTGATCCCCTTGTATTATCGTCGCCCGAATGCTCCTTGTCTCAAGAGTGTCTATCTTACAACATTTATGTAAATAATAATGCAAATATAGCTCCACATACAGAGTTTTAAATATCTATGAACATTCTGTGTCAATAAGTGTTCACCTCAGAGAAAAAATAAAAATAAAAGTCCGTACGGTGGCCGAGTCAGGTCAAAAAATACACAAACACATCCACAGCAGTTTTTATTTAGAAAGTGCAATAATCAAAGTGACAAGATCACTTCTGTTTTAGAATACATGTTTATTTGTTTTAATCGGATCATGAAAAGAAATGGACTGAACCCTGACTGGAACGCTTGTGCAAAATATTACATTTATTAAATTCGACAAAAAAAATTAGAAAACTTAAAATAAAATGCAAATTATGCACATAGTGTATTAATTTGTGTCGTTTTATTTGTTTTTGTTTTTGTTTCTCTTTTAACCGTGTTTACATCCCTTAGAACCGTGTTTGCACATGTGGCCCAGTATTTTAAGTGAAAGTAGCTCCTTCTCTCTTTTCCATTTCTCCTTAGTAGAGAGCATCTAATTTCTTGTAGAATAAAATATAATATAAACTACCACTGCTATTTTATTTACTTATACATGATCATATATTTGATCAACTTATTATTAAAAGTAATAAGTTGACTGACATTTCATTACATCATTTTGGGATTTTTTTAGGATTTTTCATTCTCATTGCGATTTTTTTGTTTGTTTTTTCACTCACCCTCAGATTTTCTACACTTTTTGGTATATTTCAAGTCACAAGGATAAGAAATAAAGAGTACTTCATTCCATCACATAACATAATCAACTATTACATCTCACCGGGTATTATTATGTCAATATTAACACCATTATTAACCATTATTAACACCAGATAGCATAATAATAGATGCTGTGATTGACACTCACAAGGTAAATTATATTGCTTTGCGATTGAAAATGGCACTTTACTGAATTTGATCAATATTTAGCCTGTTTATAGCTTTTAGTTTAACGTGAGGTCATATAGATCTGACAATAGAAATAAATGATGCCTGCTCTACAGCCAATCAGAGGGTCAAACACAATACAACCACGAACGAGGAGCCAATGAGAATCAAGAGGGGGCGGGAGCAGTGTTGTTGTGGTGGACTTCCTGTTACAGCATGAGATCAATAAACTGCAGCAGTGAAGGAGGAAGACGGAATAAACCAGCAGTAAAGACGGTAATTTACAAAAAGATCGTCGTGCATTTCATTGAAAGACTGTGATAGTTTAGCACTGACGACGAATTGTGTTAATCTGAGTCAAAGAGCCGGAGGAGCAGCTGCTGCTCACAAGACTGCGGCATGTGATATCGATTAGAGAAACAGCCCATCCACGGCCCAGTTTGAGCTCCTTATGAATTGGAAGGGATACAGAGGAAACTTCATTCAACATTTAAATTAGTTGTTGGTTGTGTTTTTTTGTTATAACTTACATTTATTGCTCCTGTGGTTCCCCGTGGTCTTATTTTTGCAAACTCACTCTGATAAATTGATTTTAAAGTGTCAGAAAATGAGTTGGACCAAGATAAAATTAGGTGCTGTGATCATTTCTGACTGATCCTTTTATTGTCATCAGTAAAGTCCCACACTGAGTCTGCTTCTGTTTCTCTGGTCGCTTTCTTTCGTTTTTCCATTCGCCACCAGACCTGACCCAGACAGCCTACAGCTCTGGATGGTTCACATTGAAGTAGCAGATCAAATTGCTCTGAGTGTCTGACGGACTTGTTAGAGATTCCTGTGAAGACAACATCTCAGCTGCTGAGGCTAGTGAACATATAATTGTCGTATTGTCAATGCCAAATCCATCAGAATAGCTTGAAACCACACAACAGCCACAAGTGAGAAAGAGTTTTATGGGAGCTGATGTTTTTTTTCTAACCAAAGTCTAAGATGATGTTTATCCTCCCCAGTAAATTATCCAACCAAACAACAGCTGTTTATGTTCTGATGAGACATTAACCTGATTTTCTTGCAGTGGTTGTAGGTATCTTGATGGATGAAGCCTCCAAGAAACACTGGTAAAGGGGGGGAGTTCAGAGATTTGTCAGCCACAAAACAAAGAGAAAGCAGCAGTAACCCCCGGCAAAACATGGTGCACGTCTACAACTGCCATCCTTTCGCCTCACAGCAGATAGTACAGGTAAATAGGGCCTGGCTGAAACTGTTTCAAAGTGTGGCTGTTTTTTTAAACAAGATTTGTTGTTTCCCCATAAAATCTACCATCCTTCTGTTTGGCTTAGGTGGAGCAGGAGCCTGGCCTGGTCTGCTGTGGAGGTGGAGCTCTGTTTGTCGTGGCTGCTGGAGGATGCAAGGTTACTTTGAACTATACCGTGCTTTCTTTCTTTACTTGTCTAGAAAGAACTCATATCCAAGTATATGTAGACATCGTTCACGTATGAATGCTTTTAGAACATCCTTTCTAGCTGCCAGTGGTAAAAACCTGACTGCATAGTCGCTATGGCCAATATGAAACACTTTTCACTGACATTCAAATAAGGCAGAAAGTGTCTAGGGGAACTTGTTCATTAACAGAGATACACAGCTTTACTTAATTTAGGTAGAAATCGTAATGCAGTACTTCAAACCAACTGATGGGTCCAGTGTTTGATTTTGAGAAAAACACTTATGTTTGCGTGTTGTGGTATATTGTTCAATCTCAGCGTGACAGGTGACCTTTTGGAAACGAAGGTTTTCTGCGGGACACTGACTGTGTTGTGTTGTGTTGTGTTGTGTTGTGTTGTGTTGTGTTGTGTTGTGTTGTGTTGTGTTGTGTTGGACTGAACTAAGGTGGAGGCCTACAATCTGGAGCAGGAGGGCTGCCCTCTAATCTGTCGCTTTGCCACCATGGGCACTGTGAGGAGCATCCAACACAGCAAGATCGGTAAAAACAGTTGCTGTCCTCATTTGTCAGCTTCTGTCTCTGCAAACCATCTGTTTTTAGCCTTTAATGCATGAGCAAGGAAGAAACTGGTGATAAAATAAGAAATAAAGTATTTGCATCAATGCTTTCCCTTCTGTGTCCTCTTACAATCAGGAGATTATCTGGTGACAATTGAGGAAAAGAACAGTGCCACCTACTTGCGGGCTTATACCAACTGGCGCTACCAGGTACACAGTTTTTTCATAAATACTTTAAATCACAGTGCTGTTGAACAAAAATGAATTAGAAAACTGTCTGTAAATGAAGTTTAATAGTTGATTATTTGTTCTGTAAAGAACTCCCATCACCTTTCACTTTAACAATCCATGCTTTTCATGTACTTTACTGTTGGTCTCTGTTTAGGAGGAGGAGAAGTCCCGTGTTGGGGTACGTTTGTTAGGTCACCTGCTGCGTGGGGCGTCTGTGCGCAGTGCAGCACAGATGGAAATCATTGAGATCCCTCTGTCAGATCGTCCTGTTGCTGTGGCGTGTTGCTCAATGACAGGGGACCTTCTGGTTGGCTGCGAGAACACTCTGGTTTTGTTTACTCTGAGGAGACAAAACCAGCAGAACCTGGTAAGAATCCAGTACTACTGCTGTAGTACTTTACTTCCTATGTGAATCTTTTTTTTAATTATCTTTATGTAAAGAAGCCAAATTTATTTCTTTGTCTAAAAGTGCAGTTTGAGGTCACCATTAAATATTGCAGTGACAGTTTTCCAGGATGTTAGAATACCCACATAATTTCAACAAAAGGCCTCAAAATTACTAAAATCTCATATGTGGTCAGGTTCATCTCTCATTTCATCATGTTTTCCACTGTGTTACTTGCTGGCATAATGTTTCTCAGCAGAATCTGAGTCAGCAGAACAGCTCCTGGCCCAACACCCAGCAAAACGGTGGTCAAAATCAAGGTAAGTCAAGAACAAGAATATTTCTGAACATATACTTGCATTGGGATGGTACAGTGATGCATTGGCTAACACTGTCACCTCACAGCAAGTAGGTTCAAGGTTCAAATCCCATTTGACAAAGGGGTGTTTCTTTGTGGAGTTGACATGTTCTCCCTGTGTCTGTGTGGATGTTCTCAAGGTACGACAGTCCAATGACAAGCAGTGTGGAGTTAGGTTGATTGTTGATTCTAAAGTTCCTGTAGGTGTGAGTGTTTGTGTCAGCCCTGTGATCGACTGGCGATCTTTCCAGGGTGTAACCCACCTCTTTCCCAACAGCAGCTGGGCTTGGCTCCAGCTCCTCATGGCCCTGAATTGGACTGAGCGGTATAGGAAACTACAGGGCTGGGATGAAAGAGTGGACCCTTCTGTGCTTTCCTATTCAGATTAATCTGTTTTTCCTTGCTCTTAGGTCAAACCTCAGGTTCAAACCAGAATTTTTCCATCCTGGATTTTGAACGTTCTGTCATCCTGCATCTTCCAAAAATTATGCCTAAACAGGTACTTAAGTTTCTTTTTCTTTTTCACATTACATTTTTCTTTGTATTTTCCTCATACTTTAGTCCATTTATACTCTGAACAACCGAAATACTCATATACTCATATCACATTAACATAAGTTGGTAATGAAGTAAAATATGACTGGAACAAAACATAAAAGAGGGAAAATCCTAAATTGTAATAGTAGCGATTTTACAATAGTAAGATTTTATACTATTTTTATACTATTTTTATATTTCTACAGACTGTAGTCATGGTTACACTTAACATCTCCTCTCCCTCCAGGTGGCGCTGTGTGGAGGATATGTGGCAGTGCAGGCTGAGCTGGAGGTGCTGGTATTAAAACTGGATGCTTCCTCTGAACCTAAAACCCTTGAAGAATCGCCAGACACAAATAAAAGTGGTAATGACAGTGGACTTCTCGATGCTTTACGACCAGCACATCTGACTGTGATTGCTTGAAAGACTTAAACCCAGCCTAAAAATACACTTCCTGATGATTTTCTCAAATAATTCTGCATAATGCACATATTAAAAGGTTTTTAATAATTAATTTAATAATAAAAGTTTATGTTCTTAAGACAGAGATCAGAGATGCATGTGTCTACTTGTGTGTGCAGCAGATTATGTTGAAGACCAGACCGACTTTCTGCTCATTCCAAGACATCAGGAGTTGCTAGGTGATCGAGCTAAAGACTGTGACATCCCTGTCAGCATTGAAAAGACAGGGCTGGAGGACAGAGGACAGTATACGCTGTCATATGTTCTTTTCAGGTGTGTGTGTGATTTTGCGTTTGGTCTTTAGATTTTTGGTGACAATATTTCTGCCAGCAGCGATATATTTCCTGTGACTCTACATTTCTCTCCTGTAGGCGTTTCACTCCAGAGTTCTTTCAGGGCTGCAGTGTGGAGGAGACCCAGCTCCACTCCCTACAGCTCCACCCGCTGTTCACCAGTGAGTACAACATGTGAGCCACAGGCAGATGGATCATCACTGCTGACTCTGCCGTTATGGGCATTTACTGAAGTTTCAGAGTCTTTAAGAGGAACAAAATAATAGCATATTTTTGGAATAAGATAAGGAAAAATGACTGACACTAGAAAACTCCAAGTTGTTTAAGATGAGATATGTTTCATACAGTCCCAGAAAATACACCCCTCAGTATGTCCCTCTGCAGGTAACCAAACGGTGTCTCTGGAAGAACCAGCATGTGTGTTCTGCTTCTTCTCCCTGCCCACTGCTGGCTACCTGTACAGTCTGAAGGGTGGAGTCGAGCTGCTCTCAGCCTATGAGTATCCAGAGAAGGTCCTGCAGGCGGTGCTTACAGACCACCTGTTGCACGTCATAACCAAGTACATCTGCACCGTGATTTGACACAGAAACCTTTATGAAAACATGTGATATGAAATCTACATCATCTCAATTTTACAGGATATTGTCTTTGATAAATCTTTTAGCTTTTTTTTTTAAAGCAAAACTCTGAAAAGTTCATATTTGAACAAAACTCAGGAAATTATTTTCAAGTTTATTACAGTTCTAATTAAATGCTGTCAGCTTTTCTCACTCTTGGAAGGATCTTTGTTCCTTATTGATCCTAGCTTAGGATGACGACTTTAGTGTGGAAAAGTGTTTTGATTTGCCTGTGTGTGTGCCTGGTAGGAGTGCATTGCAGTGTTACACAGTGCGCTTGCAGCATTAGCAGCCAGGATCGAAGACCCCTACATCGATACGACCATGAAGGTACGAGTCTGGCCCTTGAGTAACATCATTTAGCCTCTTAATTTTCAGCACAAACATGAACTAAATGGATCGAACTGTTGCTCTGTCTGCTGACACAGATAAGTGTGTTGGTTAGTTAGCCATTACAGAACATGTCAGCATGTGGAGATTTATAAGCTTGTGGAGTTTTTATTGCCCCTTGATGAGGGAAATGTTTGTTAATGCAGTTTTAAAATTTAGTGTATTGATGTCTGCTGTAAGATCACAATAATCTGTTATACTTTGTATGTAGAGAATATATTGTCTGTTTACAGGTGCACATGATGTAGTTTAATACGTCTGCCTCTGTTCATCAGCACAGATCATGTATCTTTAAGTAAAAATGTACTGCACGCCTCTGTGTTTTGTGTAAAGGCCTGTCCACCATGCAGCCTTGAAGTGTGTGCACTCAGGATGCAGCTGTTCATCGGTCTGCGGTCAGTGTACGTCTATGGCCGCCATGTTGTCCTCCTCTCAATGGCCGACACGGAGACGCCAGAGGAGATAGAACGCAACACACAGCGCAGAGGCCTGTAAGTCATACACACAAAATATATAGACTTGAACACACACAAACATCTGTCACATGCGTAAATATAATACCACAGTGATGATAAACATCATCAGTTTTCGAAGCTACATCTGAGACACTGTCAGATACCAGAGGGATTTGTCAGCACTGGTGATGCGTGCGCGCAGACATACATGCATTTATGAACTGTTTACTGTGTGTGTGTTATTTTAGCGAGTTGAAAGATCACACCATGTTGACTGGTATTTTCCTGGCGGTGGGAATCGATCCCGCAACTGTGCCGGCTCTGGAGAGCTTTCTGTCACGTCCTTTCCTGTAAGACATCACCCCCCCCCCCAGTATCTGTTGTCACTTTCAGGCCAAGCTGCAAACTCTTCACCTTAGTAGATAATTTAACCCAAATTCCTAGTTTGGTCTTTATTTAAAAGGAGTTTGGTTCTTCTTTCTACTTTCATAGAACAAAAAGTTTTTTTTGAAATGGCAAATCCAATGTAAAGAAAAATGGACACATGAGGTGTCTCTTCTTCAGTCCAGCCCTGGAATATGAAGGTACATAATTTATAAAATTAAGGAAGAAATGTATTATAATCTTTTTATAGGAGGATTCTATTTTTCAACAAAAGAAAATAATACATTTTTGTTCGTTTAAATTCAATAAGAAAATCACAGTAGTTTAGACCTGAGTTAACTAATTTTGAAAATCATAAAGGATTACTGCAAATATGCAGCCAACTAAGAAACATAAAAGCCAAGTCTTTCCTTCACATTTGTAATTTTTGACATTAAATAAAAAATAAAGATAGCTTTATGTAAATGCTTTGAGAATTTTCTTGTCTTTATAAAATCTCTCTCATCAGCAAAGTTGTTATAACAAAGTGTTAGCAGTTAGGGCTTCTCTGCTTGTCTAGAAGCTGTGAGACTATAGATTGTACTTGACTTTTGACTTTTGTTTTGTTTTTGATCTAAATATTTGTTTTGATCTAATTATCTGTGTGACTTTACAGCTTGGTCTATAAGTGGCAACACTTCATGTTTAAGTTGCTAAACCTAGCCCACCATAACAAACCTAACTACCCTCAGTGTGTGACCTTTTGCTCACATACTAATCATAATTAGACTCTAATAAAAGCTGTTTTAGATCTTACTCAGCCAACTGAATAATGCAGCCTTAGGAGATATGCACACACATTTATGTTGGTTGTTTGTTTGTTTTGTTTTTTTCTTTTTTTTTTTTTACATATTGTAGGTAATATAGCTTTGGGCATCACTGTTGTCTGTACATTTACCAACACCACTGAATATAAGCAAAAGGCTTTGACTCCAAAACCAGCAAAAAAACCAAAACGACAGCATCTGGCGTCAGTTTTTCCCCTTGGATTGTTTAAGATTTAATTTAATTTGAAATGCAGGATATGCTTGAATGTAAGTTTATAGCAATATGTGAATAATAAATGATAAAATATGTTCATATTTAAAAACCAACCACGTGTTTGAAGCCACATGCTGCATGTGACAAGCCACATGATGCACACACACAACACAGCATATTTTTTGTCCAGGTACCATCACATTATCCACAGGAGCCCAAAGATATTTTGTTACCATGTTAACTTGTTCACTAACAGCACACTAACCATTTGTTTTTGTCAGATAAAACGTAGTAGGCTACTACTATGTAGCACCATGTCAACGTCTGATGATGATGTAGATACTGTAGTCTTCATGATCACGGTCTTCAGATCTTGATCTCCTTTGTCATTTTGTAGAGACTTACAATGGGATCAATTAATATTTGTATGAATATTGATTTATTTTTTAGATCGAAGGTACACCAGGTAAGAATTAAATAATTATTTTGACATTGCTAGGAGTTAATGGTAAGGTCAGTTTCATATTATTTAGGCTGAATCCCAGTTTTTACCTAACATGCATGTTTTAACTCATCCAGCTGATTTAGAGATTAAAAACCATCTCTTCTGTGAAATAAGTATAAGACAATTTAGCTAATTGTTCTATTTGAACACACTTCTTGTTGCCTTTTTATAACTTCTGATCTCAGCACCAGAAAGTGGACAGTCTCTTCTCCCAAAGAAACCAGTGCAGCAGGACATGGATGGAACCTGTATGTGGTCGACACCGTCCCCCCTCTCACACTCTACCAGGAGATGGTAACACAGACATGATCACTTTTATTTATTATGATTATGAAATACCAAAGGTAATAAAACCAACCAAAGATACAATGAAAACGTCCAAAAATCATTTTTTCACCTGTATTAAAACGCATTCCTTGAAAAACCTAGATTTTTTTTTTTTCTTATAGTACTGGCAGATGGTTTTGCTTGTTTTAAAGAACTAAGTGTTTAGAATTTAAAGACAGTCAGAAATTAGTCAGTGGGGTGCAGATTTCTGAAGATGTGAGTCTTGCTGAGTCTGTTTGTGACTGTCTGTACATGACTTGTGTCTGTGTCTCAGGTTGAGTACAGTCAGCGGTACGCAGAGACCAACCCACAGGGTCAAAACCTGCGACACCTCCTCAGTGAAGCTCACCTCCTCCTTCGTGCCTCTATACTCCAAACATCAGAGCAGCAGCAGAGCAGTGAGGTGGACTCCACAGAGTCAGTGCAGACGGGGGGAGGCAGACAAGAACTGGAGGAAGCTCTCAGGCAGAACTGTGCACAGCTGGGAGATAGTTTCAGCAGGTGACACACACATACACCTACACACTTGAAACAGAGAATCTATTAATGCAGATTCCCCTAAATCACTGACATTAACATTGCACTACTTTAATATTCATTTAAAATGGATATTGCCTGCATTTAGAGCTCACCAGTTTCCCAGAATTCAAGCTGACATTTTTCAAATTGCTGTTTTTTTTCTGACAACCAAACCTTATTTTCTGGTTTTCGATTCCGTTAGGGGCAACCAGAAGGACTGCCACCTGGCTTTGCCGTACTATAGGATGTCTGGTCTGTCAGTCACAGAGGTGATTTCCAGGAACCGCCCACATCCCAGCAGACCCCTCTCCTATGGCCCAGGCTTTCTATTCTACTTGAAACATTATCTGTTAGAAGAAACAGAGCAGAGCGTCAGTCAGGTACACAATACATAGATAAATGGGTTACTCTCTCAGAAGACAACTAAATATATTCGTTACTGACTTTAAATACCTTGTCTTTTCTTTCTTGATGAAACATAGTTATTTATTTAGCAGTTGCTTTCTTTGTTTTTGGTTGTGAAACAAAATATTAGTGTTTAGAAAAACAAAAAGGAAACTAAATAAAAATGACAAAAATAATAGCTTCACTTCCTCCTTGCAGGAAACGGCTGATGAGGTCATAGATATTTTCAGCCAATCAGAGCCCTCAGAGCTTGTCAGTGTGTGTGCCAGCCCGTCCATGGTGAATGTTAGTCCTGCACGAACTTTGCAAATTTTACAACATCTGGAGGACATGACTGGTGTGTCAGTTCTTCTAACGATCACCATGGCAACAATGATGCTGCGTATGGACAACTTGCCACAATATACACAGCTGATGGAGAGACACGCTGAGGTTAGAGCTGGCAGGAAAGGTGGTGTGTGTAAAGGGGTTTTGTGTACTGCAGGATGAAACTAAAATATTTATACAGTTTTTCTCAGTGCAATTGTTTTTGCAAGCAATGCCCATTAGATACTTTTAAATCATGTTATGCCATGTTTGAGTTTTTACACCAATTAAGTTCCACCAAACAGTTTAATTTATATCCATGATTTATATCATTTATTCCTCAAGGGTCAATGGAAAATATTCAATATTTGTGAACATAAAGAGAGAAACCAGACAACCAAACCAAGCCATAATACCAGTAGGGTGTTAAAACTGTTGTCATGTGTGTTTAGATGCTGCTGGTGTATGGGTTCATAGAGCAGCCGAGGCTGCTGCTTCATGGTGGAGGTGGAAGCCAGGACACACACATCCATCCCACAGCGTTGACTCGGCAGCTGGCGAAGTCCCAGCATGGACTACTGGTGGCTGCCATGGTGGCTCTGCATGAGAATAGCAAAGTTCAGCTTGAACAGGCTGATCACATATTCAGGGTGTGTGGGTCTCTCTCTCCCTCTCTCTCTCTTAAAGTGAAAATGAAGCAAAAAAGAACAGCAATAACAATGTGTGTCTTTGTGTGTTTAGGAGCTGGACTGTGAGAATTGCTTACAGGTTGATTTCTGGGAGGCGATGCTTATGGCCTCTTCACAGGAAGCTGTCATCCAGGAACTTCTGTTTCGATTAGCATCAGTCTACATCGACCGGCTGACAACCACAAACTCAGATACACACTTCTACCCACCACACACTCCTTCAAAGCGGAAGTCACTGAAGACCGCTGACGACCTGGTACAGTTATTGATAATCACTGCTTTTGTCTTTGGTAGAAATCTGTCCATCTGTAGTTGACTTATTAACTACTACTACTCCCTAAATATGTCTTATATACAGAATGAGATGACCAAGACAAATTTGTGCACAGATAGTGTAATGTTTATATATGAATTCATGTAGACATTACTTTGATTGTTACGATGCCTGCATGTTTGTGTTTTCCAGATCAACTCGTGCTCCCACTATGGTGCTCTGTACCCGTGGCTCACTGTTCTCAGTCCAGCTCACACTACCAGCTCTCAACACCAGGAGGCGTTACACAAGCTGCAGGTAAAGTGTCTATGAACAATAAATCTATGCATGAAACTGTATGAAAATGTAAAACTATATGACTAAACCTGTATGTGTGCAAAACGAACTTGGATAAATTTCTTTACCTGTCTGTGCAGTCTCTCCTGTGTGGTCCATCTCTGTCTGTGGGCTTCGTCATGCCTCTGCTGGAGCGACTGTCCGAGGAAACATTATGGGGCTTCAGCCTGCACCTCCTCTGTTGCACCAGAAGGGGACACTATGACAGCAGCATTGAAAAGCTGCTGGACCGATGTCCCCAGGTCATCATAGCCTACGCCAATCATCAGTTACAAGGCAAAAATATGGTCTGTACTAAGCATTAGGCTGAACAGGGAAGTGTGTGCCCTGATTACTCTGCCCTTTAGTTTATTTTCTAACCTGCTTTCTCAAATTGTTTCCTGCTATGGTTGTCCATAGGCATTATGGTGGCAGAAGCTGCTCCCAGAGCTTTGTAACCGAACAAGAGCAGACTCCAATAACAGCGTCCTACTGGCTGCTCTTAAAGGTAGAAACTTTTTCAACATTACTGTTCCAAAGTTCCCAACACATTCCATTCCTACCTAGAAAAGTTTTATCATATATTTCACATATTGACTCTTGATTTTGGCCAAAATGACAGTTTGGCTCATTTGCCTAAACTTTCATGCAGGTATGACACTAATCTGGACATCCTGACAGGGTCAGGAAATTAAATCAGGGCGGACTTCACGACTGAGAACAGTGAGGTCATGTCCTCTGATTAATCTGATAGAAACCCTAAAGTTTGAAAATTAAAAGAATCATGGCATTAAAATACAGATCTTACCACAGCTCTGTAACCCATTCCTTAATGCTGCTTAATGCTGTATTAGCCATTACCATAACACAAATCTGTACAGTCTGTACCAAGAGTTCAGCATTTGAATCTGTTATTTATGCTGAAATTATCATAATATACTGGAACTAAAACTGTCAAAAAACAAAAAACTTAATGTAGACTTTGTTTAGCCGTTTTAGGTAACTTAAGTTTAATATGACTCGTTTCCACACCTTCAGAGACACTGGTCGTGGTTGCCATGGAAACCACCCCTGCAGAGTTCTTGGAGCTAATACCTGATGACGGCACAGCCTCGTATTTCCTGCCTCACCTGTTGACATGTAGCCAGAGACACCTGCAGGCCTGACACTTAGATCTGCATATAAAACTGGAAGATAGACATGTCAGTCTGACACATCCAGACATCCAGAACTACAGACAGCTCCATTCTTCTTTTGCACCTGAGCATCTGATTGTTATTAAGGATGATTTGACCTGACAATATTGCAAATGTAATTCTCTATGCAGGAAACACAAGAATGGACTACGATGTATAGAAAAGTCATAAAGAGCAGATATAATCACAAAAATGGCTTTAGATTCTTTGTTTTTCTCTGGATTTTTAGCTACAGAAATTGTTTGTACAAAGATTATTCTTTGACTTTCAGAATTTTGTTAATGTTCTTTTTCTGATTTGTTGTACTTTTTGAAACGGCTCATTCATATTCTTATAAAGTCTGATGCTACCTTCTCTTGAGGTAATGTGAGTATTTTTATTGGGTGAAGGTCTAGGCTCTGACTGGGCCACTCCAAAAGCTGGATTTTTTTTTTTTTTTTTGAATTCACTCTATAGCAGATTCAGTTCAGTGTTTAGGGTCGTTGTCCCACTGCATCACCCAGCTTCTACTGAACTTCAGCTAGTGGACAGTCATCCTGACATTATCCTTTAAGATACCTTGATGAACTTGCAGATTAATTTTCCCTGGATTTTGGTAAACTCTCCATACCGACAGGCAGCAAAGCATTCTCAAAACCTGATGCTCTCTTGGCTGTATTTTACTGATGTGATGATGCTTTTGTGTTGGGACTTTATGCAGTGCCCTTTTGACATGATATGTGTTGCTGTATGTTCTTCCCAAACAAATTAACTTTAATTTTAATCACTTTATGGAATGTAAAGGTGTTCCTTGGCAAAGGCCATCCAACCAGGTACCATGATTTGCATGTGGTTGACACAAACAGAGAGATTAACCAGCTCTATTGGTTTCTTTAATCTGATTCTGTTTTTTACTCACTGAGTGATTTTAGAACTGGGGCACACTTCTAGGGAGAGTAGCAACAGAACTAAATTATTTATAGACAAACCTGTGAACTCATGAATATCTGAACTCTGAATTCCCTTGTAATCCCTCCCAGTGTAAGAAGGAATAACAAGGGAGGAGGGAGGCATGTGTGCATGAGTCCACAGCACAGTCACATAATTATTATATTCACTGGTCTGTATTAAGTTTAAGTTCTGAAGAAATTCTGTAAGATCCGGTTTTATCCTTTCACCCTCATCCTTACTTTAGATACACTACTGCCACTTTTTAGTCAGAAAGTCTGTGATGCTAACAACAACCTCCCATAAAGTTTTCTCAGAATAGTCTGTCTTTACTTTCACTTACTTGTTTTTCTGTCACTGGCAGTACTGCATCTTTTACATAATCAGTTGCCTCACTGTTTTTTAAATCATTTTTTGCTGATCCCCTCCTCTCGACACCAGCTTTATGCAAACCAACAATTATTGATAAGACTGAGACCACTTTTTTGTTGAAACCTATGGTTCACATCCCATCATTCTTGTGAAGAGCAAACTGAAAATGTTTGAGTGTTTTTATGAATCAAAGTTCTAACACACCTCCAAACTTGTTTCAAAGATTGAACTAGCTCTAACTCCTGACTCCTGACCCCATCCCTGTCTGCTTTTCTGAGATGCTCTCTTCATACGAAGAGAGCATGTCATGTCATGTCATCATACTGACATGTTACCAATTAACCTAACTAGTTGTAAGATGGTGTTTTTTTCAGAATTACAGTGTTTCCACTCTCTTGTTGCCCCTTTCCCAACTTATTTGGAATGTATTGCCTCAAATTCAGAATAAGATTATATAAACAAAGTGATATAAAGTATTTGAACATGATCAGGAATGGACAGGAAGAGGACATGGCTCTGAAAACTGCCTCCCACTGAGCACGACTAAAACCAAGGAGATAGTAGTGGGTTTTCAAAAGTCTTAATCCTCTCCTTATTCAGTCAACATCTGTGGTGGGGTCACTGAACTGGTGCCAGCCCACAAATGTCAAGGTGTGCACCTGGACAATAAGTTTGACTGGTCACTGAACACAGACAGTCTATATAACCATCCCCTTCACAGCATCCTGATGGAGCAGAGAAGCAGCTGCAGTGGACGACTCACCTTGCTGAGCTGCAGGACTGAACCATACAGGAGATCCTTCATCCCCACTGCCATCGGACTCTACAACAGCTTAGCCAATGGCAGATGACGAGTACTCTCTCTACTGACTGACTACAAGACTGCCTGAATGACCCTTTAGTGAGAAATAAAGTTGATTTCATCTTATCTCATTAGATGTCTTTGTACTGGTAAACTGATATGGGGTAAAATGGGTTTTCAAAACATTTGTTTTTATTTACAGTTTAGTGTCCCAGTCAACATTTGGAGACACTTTCATATCTAATTGGTTGTGAAGTTGGTATTGTGAGAGGTTGTTGGGGTTGTTCTCTGTAGTTGGATGTTTGCTTTTTACACTTCCCACTTCCTCATGTGTTAAACTGTCTATTTATATTACGTTTTTTATTTCCTAATGAATTTAAAGTCTGATCTTTGTGAGTCTTGTTCTCAGGAGTGTAGGAGAGGTGGAGGCCTTCTATAAAGAGGCTGGTTGACCAAAAGAACGTTTCCTACACAGTGTGATACAGTTATCTCTATATGCAGCTCTAAGGCGACCAGTGGTAATTTTCTTCACAAATTAAGCCAAGATGGATAAGCTGGACCATTGTGTGCCTTCAAAGCTAGTATGCAACTGCATATCTTACTAAAGTGCTGAGATTGAAGAGTTCATATTTTGATATTTTTATTTTATGTAGTTTATATATTTGAAGATCATAATGACGAAGACATACATGTCTGAGAAAAGCAAGTCAGTAAACACACACACAATTTCATGTTTGTCTCAAGCCGATATAAATTACATTATTTAAAAGGTTACATTGTCCTAGACTTCCATCCCCATGGTACAAAAAATAAACATGCTGTTTTATATCAACTCAACAAAAAAGCCTGCTTTCACATTCTAGATTTAGCATAATTAATTACTAAAGTCAAAAGACAAAAATAAATTCTTGTCTGAGATTCAGTTGTTGTGGCTTGAGTTGTTGAAAGTTGAGATGGTGTCGCAGATTGAGTTGTCATTGTGGCTTCACTTCTTGAGGTTTCAGTTGTTGTGTCTTCTGTTTCTATGTTCGTCATGGCTTCAGCTGTTGGTGTGGCTTCAATTGTTGTTGCTTCAGTTGTTGTCTCTGTGGCTTTGTTGTAGTCATGGCTTCAGTTGTTGTCACTGGGGTTTAATTTATGGTCATTAGGGCTTCATTTGTTGTCGTTAAAGCTTGAATTGTCACTGTGGTTTCTGTTGTTTAGGCTTCACTTGATGTGGCTGCAGTTGCGGCTTCAGTTGGTATTGTGGCTTCCATTGTCATGGATTTTGCTGTTGTGGCTGCAGTTCTTGTGGCTTGAGTTTGTGTTGTGGCTGCCGTTGTAGCTTCAGTTGGTATTGTGATTTCCATTGTTGTGGCTTCAGTTGGCATTATGTGGTTGTTTCAGTTGTGGTTGTAGTCTCAGTTGTGGTGGGAGTGGTTGTTTCAGTTGTGGTTGTTTTCCGTTGTGAGTGTGGTTGTTTCAGATGTGGTTGTGGGTGTCGTTGTCGTGGGTGTGGTTGTTTCGGTTGTGGTTATAGGTGTGGATGTCGTTTCTGTT
>NW_022872884.1:0-30603 GCF_900324485.2 Mastacembelus armatus | reverse complement strand
TCACTCAGCACGAGGAACGCAGCGGGCCATCCTAAAACCAGCTGTGTACAAGGACTTCTTACCGCTCTGTGTGAGATTGCCCCTCCATGTGTTAAAGGTGAGGGAATTATTCCTCTGAGCGACAAGCAGTCTACACAGGCTGAAGAAGTTGTAAATCGGTGATCAGACGGGTAGCTGACAGGAAAACTATCAGGCCATCAGGAAGAGGAAGCTTATCAATTCCTTCAGGAGGTTTCCCTCCATCTCCGCTGTTCGTAGCAGCGCTTACCTGAAATCTAGCAGGCCTCATGCGACTAGATAGATATGGAGCATGCTCAGAAAAGTCATCTGTACCGCTCAACAGATGCTGAGATGTTAAAGCAAACCATGCCAGCGGTAACATAAGAGCAGGATGCTCAGAATGACCTTGACTCGTGGAGGATACTGCTGTTTTATATGACGCAAAGGGGCTTGATGTGCATGACAAAGGCCCAAAAGTACACTGCCAATCTACAGAGGTTACCTTGCACTGTGAGACAGGTGGAGCGTGAAAAGAGTGGTTGACTTTGTCACCTGCCTCCTCCGGCAGGGTCCTGCCAGGAGATAGTGATGGGTGGTGATGAGAGTGTGGGAAGCCGCCAGCGAGAGAGGCATGGTGCGTGATTTGGTGGCTGATGAAGTGTTGAAACAGTTCCAAAGACAGAGAAAAAATGCAGAGCACATTCATTTCTGCACTGTCTAGATCACCAGATGTGTTTTCATGGACAGCCCAGGTGAGGTTAGAATCAACAATCAGACGATCAGAGGCTCACACTTATAACGATTTAAATAAAAGGTCACAGCACCCCATCGGCGTCTCAGATGGTCTCTGACTCCTCACGTGTTTGGAGCAAGTTTCTAAAAACACTTGCAGATTGAATGTGCCATTATATCATGCAGTTACCAAACACCCTGGCACGACGGGTCTACAGAGGAGTATAAAACAGGTAAAGATGAGCTATGAATCTAAGCTTCTCATACACCAGTGAAAGAGAAAAGCAGAACTGTCACACCATCTACCCAAGGCCCTAAGGGCTGGCACGTCACACATTCCTCTGGGCCCTGGGCTCAATACTGACTCGTCTGGCCTGTTATTTGTAATGATGGTGGTGATATCTGACATAGGAATGTGGTTTGTAATAAATTCCTGATATGGTGAATGTATTTTGAAAATGTTTTGACCTGTGAATGTATTTTTTTTAAATAATTTGTTGACCTGTTGATGTGACCCCATAATAAAATTTCTGACCTTGGTTGAATGTATTCATGAAATATTTGTTCCTACTGTATGTGTTTTTGAAATATTTCGACCTGTTGAATGTATTTTGAAATGATTTTTGACCTGCTGACTGTGACCCATAATAAATTTTCTGACCTGTTGAATGTATTCACGAAATATTTGTTGTCCTACTGTATGTGTTTTTGAAATATTTTCTGACCTGTAATAAATTTTCTAACATTTTGAATGTATTTCTGTGTACAAGGTCTTTATTTTATCTCATTGTTAAAATAAAAACACACCACAAATCAATATACAACAATATCATTTATTATCATCATCTCAGAAATACACATTGAATACATTTAAACATGCAGTGTAACTGGCTCATTACACACACACCACCACACAACTATCTTTAATATCACTTATTATCATCATCATCATCTCAGAAATACACATTGAACACATGTAAACTTGTTGTGTACAGATTGCAGGTCTAATTCCAGCGACAAGCTTGAGACCCTCTGGTCATTGCGAGCCAGGTTGCTGCCATATTTTTTAATAAACATGCTGTAGCTCATGCCTTTCTGGATGTGGCTCAAGAAAAACAGACAGTGCTCCCCACAGGTCACAGAGAAGGGCGCCTGAAACCTGACTACGTGAATAAAGCACTCTGCTGGCGTTTTTCAGGAGAAACCGGCCAATATGGGGGATTGAATCTGTCTGGGGCGTGTCCGAAGCTGTCAAAAAAATATGCTTGCCGACCACTTGGCAGATATATGGCCACCCAGTGCTCTCCGGGTAAGGTTGAAGGATCGGTGTTTACAATCAGAGCAGCAGGGCGTTTGGTTATTTTGAGCCTGGTCAGATGGTCACAGGGCTTCACGCCCACAAAATAGGTTCTGTCGCCAATTATCTTTTTAGCAGCACCAGTCAATTCGATAGTGTTCATGTCTCAATAATAATCCACCAACACCTGTCTGCTGTTTGACACTTCAATAACTGAATCGTAGACTGCATAACAGATTAAGTTAACGGTGCGTGCCAGGGGAGTCCTGAATCTCACTTCCAGGCGGACATTTCCGGTTTTGATTAAAGACACATTTCCCCCACTCCCGCCATCAGGCTCCAGGTTAAAGCAGAACAGCGCATAGCCCTGGCCAAAATCTTCACGCGTGATCGCCAGCTCCCTGTCTTTAAGATGGCGCCCGGTTGTCTGGATTAGCTGGTAATATTCACGCACGTACTGACCCCGGGGGAAGTGGGGCTGAAACGCCTTAGCGGGGTGGGCCTGGCCGTCAGCATAGAGACACAGGTACTCTAGGTCCATATGTTCAAAATTAAATGGGTTTCTGGTGAAACTCCCTGTGAACCCTTCATTGTCGACGAAACCCAGGATGACAAATTTAGGAATCTGACCCAGATATAGATTGTCCTGCCAGCACACCCGGGTTCCGGGAGGAATCGAGTGTGTTTTCAGCGCTACTCTGTCGACGCAGTATTTGGCATTTGTGTGTTGTAACACACGGCTGTGTGCGAGCTTTACCTGAGGTGACAGTGTGACCTTTTTCACAAAAAGACTGGCGCTCAGGATTTTAACACAGAATTGCGTATTGGGCGCTGCCATCAGGCAGAATTCGTCTTTCGCCCTTATGAATTTCATGGAAATGTCGAGTCCGTTTAGCAGGAATTTTTCCTGAAAAAACAGGTCCACATGCACCGGTGCAATTAATTCCACAATCCTGCTGTTTTCTGTATAGCGGCCTCTGGCCCCTAAGCCCCTGTTTTCACCGTCCAGGGTATGATTATTCATGTGGCCGCTGGTGTCCTTGACAAATAGCGCGGTGCTGAACTGGGATTCCAGGGTATCCCGGCCATAATTGATTAAGCATTCAATCACACCCCTATAAGGATATGTGTTTGATGCCTGGGTGATTAACCTGTCACCCAGCATCACATCCACCTGCGAAAACAGTGTACATCCTGGATAATTCACAAAGCCCACGTCTACACCGTTTCCAATGTTTGTCCCGTCTGGATTTGTGATTTTCACGCGTAAATACAAATGAGTATCATTTAGATCCAGGTAATCTTCCCCGCTGCATGAGATGAAAAAATCAATAGGCGAGTTGTCGTTGATCGCAGAGACTGGGGGATTTCAATGAATGTATATTTTTCGATGCTCGTTTGTGTACATGGCACCGTGAACAGATCCAGCTCAGTCTTTACACATTCAGCGGACTGGTTGTGAATGAGCGACATTGTTAAAATATGTCTTTACTCGTGCTTCTGCTGTTAGATCTCGATCTGCGCCGCTTGACAGCTGGAGCCTTTCTGCCCCGTCTGACAGAGCCACTAGCTGTTTTACGCGCCTTTTTGCTCTGACTGTGAGCCGGCTCCCCAGGAGGTCGTTTAAGGCCCCTAGGCTTATACAGAGCAACACCTCCCCCCTCCTGCTTCCCATTCATCAACTTGCGTGAAATATTACTCATTACATCTCCTGCAATATTAGCCGCTGCTGATTTTAAATGCGGCTTTGCGAGGTTAAAACCGTTTCTGAGCAGCGGAACCGCCCATCTAAACAGGTTCCGGAATAATCCACCGAGCCCGTTCCCGTATTGGGTGTGGGCCCCCGCGAACCCGTGCAGCTCTCCACCGGCCTGATTCTGATAATATCTCAGCAGCCTGTCACCGTTATCGGGCGTGTATGGGCACCTCATCATGGTCTCACAGGGCGGAAATGTAATTTCACGATAACCTTTCCAAAGAGAAAAGGGACGTGTTCGTCCTGGTCGTTTTTCAACGACAGCTCTATGCAATCGATCCGGTGTTTGGCGAGGCGTGTATAGTCTGGCTTGTCAAAGTGGACTGTGTGTATTTTCCCTCGTTTCTCCGCTGTTATATTAACGCATCTGAGTAATGGGGCACACGTGTCACCCACCAGCTGGTGTTCGATAATGTCTGAATATACAAAGATATTATACAATCCTGCATGGATATCCGCAGGGTGTGGTGCTGTGAATATTCTCGCCCAGGTCGGGATACTATGGGCTGCTTCATCCGGATCAAACCCCAGTATCCTGGCAAGCCGGCCTTTAAATTTCAGCACCAGCCCTTCAGCACCAGATATTTGGACTCTGTGTGAAATCTGATTGTAGCGCATTTTTATAAACATAGTGCCTGGGTCTAGCGCACACGCGTTGTTGAATTCTTGTGCTATTCTGTCCACACTGTCATAATGTCCTACAGGAATTGTGATGGTATTTCCCTTCCCGGTTCTTGGTGCTTTTATCAAAATAGATGCGTCATCTTTGGGGAAGCTGCGCCACGTCGCGGGGTACTGTATTTCTGAAAGCCCCACTTCATACGTGTCGTCCAGTTGTATTGCCTTGGCTAAGTGTACCCTGTAACACCAAATCTTGTTGTTGGGATATAATTTTGTCGATGCGTTACTTGGGAGAGTTACATGGAAGCTTGCAGCCCGGCGCTTCTCCATGCTGACACTCTACTGTTTACAAATGTTCCTTTTGATCCTTCAAGCCTCTGACCACAGTAGGTGTTAATCCACCCCCCCAGGTTTTGATAGTTGACAGTGCTGTAGGGTGATGGCGCCGGGATCGCTCTTGATTACAGCGTGACCGTACTGTCCTATGGTGCTTATCTCTCTCTCAGATGTTCTGGATATCTCTGCCATCCACCCAGGTGTTAAATTTCTCGGGCCATCCGAGCCATTTTACTAGAAACTTGCCACGGCGTCTGGCTCTTATTTCCTCTATCTTATAGGGTTTGTCTGGATCTACAATCACCGGCTGCAGCTCCTCCTGATAAAACCCCCCTTTCACAGACTCGCCAGATAAATCCTGAAGGCTGTAAACAGCGGGGGTTGTCGGTCGGCGTCCTTTTATAGTGAAAATTTCATCTGTGAATGTCTGATGGTACCCCTTTCTGAACGCCCCTCTATGTTTTAAAATCCTTACTGTGTCGCCTATCTCAAATTTGAATGGTAGCGGGCGGATTTCATCCTTGGTCCTGTACAGCGTCTTGATCACCTCTTTCTCATTTTCTCTATTCACAGATACTGGGGGATACTTTTAATTGACCTGTGATATGCCGAGTTATATGCCCGCACCAGATCGTCTATTTTATCAATATATCTTCGTGAATTAACATCTGTTAAGTAACGCCACATCCGCCCTTTAAACGTTCTGTTAAACCTCTCCACGACGCTGGCTTTAGTTTCGTTATATGTAGAGAAAAGTACAATGTTGTGCTTTTTCAACAACTGTTTAAAGTGACGGTTGTGAAACTCTGTCCCATGGTCAGTCTGCAGCCTAAGTGGCACCCTACCTTCATCCAGTATGCTCTTATATGCCTCGGCTACAACAGGCCCGCTCTTTGATGTTAGACAGCGAACCCATGCATATTTTGAAAATACATCGATGCACATTAATAGATAGCGCACTTTATCGTTTTCTGATGCATATTCGCTCATATCCACAAGATCACACTGATGCTGTCGGTCTATCCCTCCCGCCAGCACTCGTCGCCTGGGGAAATTTTTCCTGCTGGGTGCATGTAAAGTGTAAGCATCTTGTCCCCATAGATATTTTTTGACATCAGATAATGCAGGATTAGCCCCTACGTCTACTCTAACTGCATTGCGCAGCTTATTAATGCCTGATAGTCCACCGGGGTGGGATGGATCATGATAAATTCTGTGCATCACCCCCTCCATCGTGTAAAATAATGACTAGTTTCTTTTCAATGCTCATGTTTTTTATTCACAATCATCAGCATGGTACCCACACAGTGTTAATGATTGAATACAGTAGCGTTTAATGAATACAGTGGCGTTTAATGATGGAGAGCTTCACAAATATCAGACAGTATTATATGATAAAACATACACAATGAATGAACAAACATCAAAACATATAATGATGGAGAGCTTCACAGATATTTAATGAATACAGTGGCGTTTAATGAAAAAAACACAATAACAACGGATAGACTTGGTACAATGCTGTTTTCACACTACCCCTGCGGCCCAGGTGTCCACGAGGACTGACAGATTTTCAATTTCAGCAAAATTCTTGAAGCCCCAGACTTTTTCAGGTTTGATGCGTTTCTCTGAGGTCTTTTGGTTTTGCAGAATAACTTCAGCAGCCCCTGCGATCCTGGCGTTTTCGACAGCCATCCCATTCTTGCGCAGGTATGCTGAGAGAGCAGGAATGAAGCGGGCCGACCACAGCTTCTCCATAACAAAGTCAAAACGACGCTCCATGAATTCTGCAGGGAACCCGTAAAGACACTCGTGGTTTTCCTGGGACAGACAGTCAACCTCGCAGGCCCGGCACCATTTCTCCCGGTCGATCCAGCATTGCGCTCTGTACAGCAAATGCACCACTCCATTCTCCATCCTCTTTACAAAGGCCGCTGACTCCTCTTCATCTCTGGGGCGCGGCGTTGATGTTGGGTGAATCCAGCGATACAATTCCTGCTCCGCCTCCAGAGTCATGGGCCCGTCAATCTCTATTTTTTAGAAATATGAAATACAACGTTAAACACTATTGACCACACACACACACACACACACACACACACACACAAACACACACACCTGACCCCCGCATAGGTCTGCAGATTCTTACCGTCCTGTCTCACAGGCTCTGGGTCGCACCTTGCTCAGCAGGCGAGAGACACATTTCCTCAGGAAATTCCACGTCATCATAAAGCAAGCATCTCCTAACCCCACTAGCATCTGAGATACCCTTGTCCTCGCCGATTGCATTGTCAATCTTGGCGAACACATCTTGCAGGCCCCACCAGTCAGCCCACTGGATAAAATAGAAGTCCTTAAACCATGAGATATTGTCGCCAGACCACACCGGATAGGGGTGTATGTCCCACTCTGTATGATTACGCCGCGATACGATTTGCTCTCTGTCATCACACACTCTTATCAGAATGAAATCTGACGCGTGCGCATCAAAACGATTGGTGAATACCCTGAATAACTGCTGACTGTCAGGACTGGCCCACTGTATGACATAAGTATCGTTCTCAGCGCCTCGGTGGTTGAGATCGGTACATATCTCAGTGCGAAATATCATCCAGTCCTCCACAGTCATAGCCCGTGACCCTCCCTGACCCCACCGCTCCCCGGTACACACATTTTCCCCGAGAAACACAACCCTCCCCTCACTATATTTAAACTCGTAAACATACCCTAGCGAACCCTCGTACAGCCAAACGCGGGGGCCTGCAGCATCGTCAGACACATGCCTTCTACGACGTTTGATTGGCGCGCCAGGAATGATCGCGGGACACGTACCTAGGTCGCACGACGCATGCGCGCTGTCACCGTTTCCGTCGACACGCCCGCCGTTTCCGGCGACGCGCCCACCGCCGCATCCGCCCCTGATAACGACGTCACTAGAGATTCCGCTGCTACCCATGGTTGCTCGATGTCGAACTTAGATAAAATCATACTGAATGACCCACATACACCTACATTTATACAACGTAACTGACACATCCCATGAGTAACGTCATGACCAATAGGAAAATCGCGCCGCCCGGTGGGTGGGGAGCATGAGGACGATTTTATGGTTTATTATCTTTATGACTGTCATAAATAACGGCCATAAAAAGTGACCCCCCTTAATAGCCCCCGCCACATAAACCATTATATACTACTACTGGGGTTTGATTCCCTCGCCGGGGAGTCTTATGTTATTCTGTCCTTACCACAGAACAAAACATATGGTTACCATAAACCACCTTGGTGATACCAGAAACCCTGAGTAAGTCCAAACATTGCTGGATAACCTGCTGGTCTCCCTTCATGTACCTTTATTAGCATCTACCGTAAATGGAAAAACATATCCAGACACAAAAATGTCAGTGTGTGTTCTACACAAAAAAACCATTTGAAGGAGGAATTTGATATGCAGATTCAAGTCCTCCGTTTATTTGTAGAAATAAAAATAAAAAGCATGCCATAAAAACAAATGTGTCACAGTGCTGCTTCCAGTTGTACACTGACTTTGTTTCCTTGCTGTTTACCATTGCATGCTAAAATACAGACTGATCTGGTCCATTTCCTAATGTAGAAGAGCTTGACCACAATTGTTAGTCAGAGAAGAGTTGGACCTCTTCCTCTGTCTGGTTTTGAACAAGGGACCTTTCACATGTGAGGCAAATGTGAATTCTGGTTTCCTCCCACAATTCAAAAACATATATGTCAGGTTGATTGGTGACTCTAAATTGCCCATAGGAGTGAGTGTGAGTGTGTGTGGTTGTTTGTCTCTATGTGGCCCTGTGATGGACTGGTGACCTGTCCAGGGTGTACCCCTGCCTTTCACCCAAAGAGAGCTGGGATAGGCTCCAGCAGATCACCATGACCCTAATTAGGAATAAATGGATATAGATGATGGATGAATGTTCCATTACATGAGTTTCCTAATATGAAGGTTGAGTTCAAACCTCACATTGGTCATAGGTTTTTTTTAAGGTTCATCTGGAATAATGTGCTGTCGTATATGTTGTGCATTGTGTAGACACTTGTATGGTGGGAAATAAGAAGGAAGCTGAAGTTCTTCAGCACAGTCATGGTCCTTTCAAATCTGTTGTTTTTTGCATTATTGCAATTCAGTGAAACGATGTTAAAACCTGTTTCCCTTTGGTTCAGTTTAATTTTACACAGAGAAAAATCCAGGTGAACCAAAAAGCATCACTGCAATTGATGTGGGAATGTTCCCACTGCTCATTGGTTCAACAAGTTTGGCACAGGAACAAAAACATGAACACAGGAAAACTTTCTGTACTGGTGAATATTCCTATGAAAGAGATTTACTGTGCAACATGGAGAAATAGAACAATTGGCATTAGCTCATAACTGTGTTAATTATCTGGACAATAACTAAATACAACTCTACCAACAAAACACCAAAAAAGTGCTTCACACACTTTGCAAAGAGAGTGAATATTGAGCATGTAACCACAAAATGTTGAGTTTCAACTTGTTAACCCAAAGATGGATAAATTTTATTCCTTGCAGTTGATCCAGATTGAGGTGGGATGATGTTCCCACTAAAAATAAAACACTTTAGGGTTCGTCTCAAATCAGACTGAGACCACGTCCACTAAAGGGACTTGGTTCAGTTGTTTTGGTTCAAGATTGATTGGTGTTCAGACCTGCCCAAATGAACCTATAGTGTGTGAATGTTCTTCACTGCTTGACATTGGACACACATGAGCCCTTTTTAAGTGAAGGTATCTGTTATTTTATTTTTCATAAAGGGGGGGGGTTGGTGGTGACTGGTTTAAAAAGAAAATATAAAGGAAAGATCAATCAGTACTTTTAAATGATGCAGAAAACAATCAATACACACTGAATTGTTGTCACGGTTCGGCCAGGCTCCCTCCTCAGACAATCAGCACAATTCATTTCACCTGAGTCCTCACCACGATCACCTGCACCTCATTATCGCAGCCAGATAAAAGCACTTCTCACACTCCTATCCTCGTCTGATCTTGTAAACACGACCTGGACCTTACTCCCGCAAGCTAAAGCTAAGTTTCTTTTCTTCAAGTCCTGTTTCCTTGTTTTCCGTTTGTTCCTGTCTGTGTCTTCCTGTATTAATAAAACCTCGGTGTGACTTCACTTACCTCTGTGTCTGCCTGCCTACGTTACACTGAAATTTGAAGAGCTAATTTCTCAGGTGAATAATGCCTGGACTGGCGTTTGAAAGCCAGTCAGGGCAATGCTTTTGATCCATTAACAAAGATAAAAATCTATTTTGCCTCCTGCACAGTCCTTTGATAATCAGCAAAATTTCCAGACACATGTAATTTGTCCTTTTTCCATCATCTTTCAGCTTACCTACAGCTTTGTTGAATGGCATAGGTGGTGTCATTTAACCAGGGATTCATTCTCGGTTTGGACGATTTTAGCCAGACTGGGGCAATATGACAGCCACACACAATGGTGCCATCATGACTTGATGATGAACATTACATTATAATCCCAGTTTCTGACTTGCCAAATTCATGCTATCATGGACTCTTTGGCCCTCTTCACCTCTGCCTGTCTCTTTTCACATGTTAATTGTGGCTTGAAAGGAGAATGGATTAGGTTTTATTATGAACCACTGCTATCATTTAAAAGGAACACTGTAACCAGTAGTACAAAATGTAAAGTAGTTCATTCAGTGGTTGAAAAGATATACACAAATGAGAAGGCAAGTCAATAATAATACTGCAATTTAACACTGTAAGCAGAGAAGCAGTAGTGTCTGCATTTGATACACATTTTTCACCAACAGGAAGTAAATCCTTCCTTCAATTTTCTTTACACAGGGAATATACTGGGGGTTCAATGAACACAGAACTGCAATTAAACACTACCATATACAGAAGAGAAGACTATGCATACATACATTAGACAGCTTACTGTAAGGTAGGAAGTAACATTTCTGAAGAAGGACAAAGAAGTGTAAGCTTGCAGGACTTCTGTTTTTCCTGAACAAAGCATGATATACTGACCGCTCTTTCAGCAAACACAGGGCATCATCAAATTACTGCTGTCTATTGCAGCACACAGCTTACACATCAACTACATCTACTCATCTAACGTCAGACAACTTCATGCCTAATGTGGGGCTCAAAACATGTGACCCTGAGTCTCATGAATAGCATCTCCACACTGCTATCGATTGGCTGTTGCTTACGTCTGAAACAAATGAACAGTTCTACACAAAAACAGCATTATAAAATAAAAAGGACACTGGGGAAAACAAAGATACAATAAAAACGCTGGTGTTGGAAAAACTAGATTTTGAAATAAAAACCTCAATTTTTTGTTAAAAAAGGGTTTTGCAATAAACTGTTATTGTGAAATCAAGCATAATGAAATAATGAAACCAAGACGCAATTCGCCTCAGTCCAAGCTCCGCCTCTACCTTGATCCGGGACACCACTCGCCTGAGCCTGCTCTTCTCCCTCCTCAGCCTGAGCTGTCTGTTCTCCCTCCTCTGCCTGAGCTGTCTCATCTCCCTCCTCAGCCTGAGCTGTCCCATCTCCTCCCTCAACCTGTGTCTCTTCTCACTCTTTCTCATCCCCAGCCTGGGTCCCCTCTCACTCTCTCTCTTCCCCAGCCTGGGACTCCTCTCATTCTTTCTCATCCCCAGCCTGGGTCCCATGTAACTCTCTCTCATCCCCAGCCTGGGTCCCCTCTCACTCTCTATCTTCCCCAGCCTGGGTCTTCTCTCCTGAGTCTTCAGTTTTGCAGCGTCGCCACCATCTGCAGCGTTGTCAGAGAGGTGTAACCGCATCTCCGGTTCTGCAACCTGAGCCTAGTACCTTCTCGCCGCCGGAGTCGAGGGATACCTTCTCGCCGCCGGAGTCGAGGGCTGCCTTCTCGCCGCCAGAATCCAGAGCTGCCTTCTCGCCACCAGAGCCTCCAGCGCCGCAGCAGTCCTAGCGCCCAGCATCGCAGCATCCAGAGCCCCAGCGTGCCAATGAAGCCGTTCACCTTCTCAGTCGCATGAACCTCAATGTGCCGACGCCCACGTCCCCGCTGAGGTTCCAGTCCAGATTCCAGAACCTCAGTGTGTCGACAACAGTGTCCCCACTGAGGTCCCATTCCTGCATCCAGTACCTCAGTGTGCTGACATCAGCGTCCCTGCTGAGGTTCCACCCAGGATCCCAGAACCTCAGTGCGCTGGCGACAACGTCCCCACTGACGTCCCCTTCCAGTCTCCGAACAGCCCTTCGCCTGAGTTCCTAGCAGGTCTCCCACCTGAGTTTCCGGCTAGTTCTTCACCTCAGTCTCCGGCCAGCTCTTCACCTCAGTCTCCAGCAGGCCTCTCCCCTGAGTCTCTGGCTAGTTCCTCATCTCAGTCTCCAGCCAGCCCTTCATCTGAGTTTCCAGCAGGCTTCTCCCCTGAGTTCCCGACTAGCCCTTTGCCTCAGTCTTGGGCCAGCTCTTCACCTCAGTCTCCAGCAGCCTTTCACCTGAGTCTCCAGTGCCCCAGTCTCCAGGGCCCCTGCTTCCAGACCCTCACCATGCCAACGACAGGGTCCCCACTGAGGTCTTCTTCCTGTCTCCAGCCAGCCCTTTACCTGAGTCTCCAGCAGGCCTCTTCCCTGAGTGTCTGGCTAGTTCCTTACCTCAATCTCCAGCCAGCCCTTCGTCTGAGTTTCTGGCAGGCTTCTCCCCTGAGGCTCCGACTAGCCATTCACCTCAGTCTCCAGCAGTCCTCTCCCCTGAGTCTCAAGCCAGCTCTTCACCTCAGTCTCAGGCTAGTCCCTCACCTGAGTTTCCCGCTAGACCACCGGCTCTGTCTCTGGCCAACCATTCACCAGAGCCTCTGGCTAGTTCCTCGCCTCAGTCTACGGCCAGCCTTTCTCCAGAGTTCCCGACTAGACCTTTGCCTCAGTTTCTGGCCAGCTTCTCACCTCAGTCTTCGGCAGGCCTTTCACCTGAGTTTCTAGCTGCCTTCTCACCTGAGTGTCCAGCCAGCTCTTCATCTCTTCACTCTCTGGCTAGTTCCTCGTCCGATCAGTCTCCGGCCAGCCCTTATGTCGGGCCCGGTCCTTGTCTGATCCTCCAGTTAGCCCTTGACCTCAGTCTCCAGCCAGCCCATATCGTGAGTCTCAGGCCCGGTCCTTGTCTGGTCCTCCAGCTAGTCCTTCACCTCAGTCCACGGCCAGCCCTTCTCCTGAGTCTCCGACCTGGCCCTTGTCTGACCCTCTGGTTAGCCCTTCACCTCAGTACATGGCCAGCCCTTCTCCTGAGTTTCCAGCCAGACCTTCACCTGAGTCTCCAGCCAGTGTTCTCCGGCCAGAGATCAGTGCCCAGCCAGAGTCCCTCCTCGCTGCTTAGCCAGAGTCCCTCCTCTCTGCCCAGCCGGAGTCCCAGGCCGGACCATCGCCTCAAGCCTCTGGGTCGTCCACCTGAACGGTCTCGGACCTTCTCTGGCCTCAGGGGCCATCCTCCCGAACAGCCTCTCTCGGGGGGGCGAACCCAGGATTAATAATCTCTTTCGTGTTCTGCATTTGGGTCCTATCTCTCCTTCTTCTCTCCAGCACACCACCCAGCACTTAATTCAATTCAATTCAATTCAATTCAATTTTATTTGTATAGCGCCAAATCACAATACAAATCATCTCAAGGCACTTTACAAAAACTAAAACTAAAAACCCAACAATTCCCTTATGAGCAAGCACTTGGCGACAGTGGAGAGGAAAAAACTCCCTTTAACGGAAGAAAAAAACCTCCAGCAGAACCGGGCTCAGTTTGGGCGGCCATCTGCCTTGACCGGTTGGGGTGAGTGGATAGAGCAGAGAGAAAAGAACAGCAACAATAAACAACAAATAGACACTGCAAGTTGGTGGGGCCAGTAACTGCACATCAGCGATAAACAGCTCCAGGACCAGGGACACCTGCAGAAGGTACAGAGAGAGAGAGAGAGAGAGGGAGGGAGAGAGCACAAACTAGGGGAGAGAGAGAGCACAAGGTTAGTAACATTCAATGATGGAATATACATGAGGTGGGAGAGAGGGGGGGGGGGGGGGGGGTAGGGTAGGGTAGGGTAGGGGAGCTCAGTGCACCGATGGTCCTCGGGCAGTCTAGGCCTATAGCAGCATAACTAACTAAGGGATGGTTCAGGGTTGCCTGAAGCCAGCCCTAACTATATGCTTTGTCAAAGAGGAAGGTTTTAAGTCTAGCCTTAAAAGGACAGAGAGTGTCTGCCTCCTGAACCCAGGCTGAGAGCTGGTTCCACAGGAGAGGAGCTTGATAGCTAAAGGCTCTGCCTCCCATTCTGCTTTTGAGAACTCTGGGAACCACAAGTAGGCCTGCACTCTGAGAGCGAAGTGGTCTATTGGGATAATATGGTACTATGAGGTCTTTAAGGTATGAAGGAGCTTGATTATGAAGGGATTTGTATGTGAGAAGAAGGATTTTAAATTCTATTTTGTATTTTACAGGGAGCCAATGAAGAGAAGCCAATATAGGAGAAATATGATCTCTCTTGCTAGTTCCTGTCAGGACTCTGGCTGCGGCATTCTGGATTAATTGGAGGCTTTTTATTAAGATATTAGGACATCCAGATAGTAATGAGTTACAGTAATCTAGCCTTGAGGAAACAAACGCATGGACTAGTTTTTCTGCATCATTTTGAGACAGGATGTTCCTAATTTTGGAAATGTTGCGCAGGTGAAAGAATGCAGTTCTAGATATTTGTTTTATGTGTGAGTTAAAGGACATGTCCTGGTCAAAAATAACTCCAAGGTTTTTTACAGTAGTGCTGGAGGCCAGGGCTATGCCATCTAGAGTAGCTATAATTTTAGAAAAGTTATTTCTGAGATTTTTAGGCCCAAATATAATGACTTCTGTTTTCTCTGAGTTTAAAAGTAAAAAGTTACTGGTCATCCAAGCCTTTATGTCAGTTAGACAGGCTTGAAGTCTGGTTAACTGGTTTGTGTTAACAGGTTTAATAGATAGATATAACTGAGTGTCATCCGCATAGCAGTGGTAATTAATAGAGTGCTTCCTAATGATATATCCTAAAGGAAGCATGTACAGGGTGAACAGAATCGGTCCTAGCACAGAACCTTGTGGAACTCCATAACTAACTTTTGTTCGTGTGGAAGGTTCATCATGGACATGAACAAACTGGAATCTGTCCGATAAATAGGATTGGAACCACTTTAACGCTGTTCCTCTGATACCAATCACATGCTCCAGTCTCTGTAATAAGATGTTGTGGTCAATGGTGTCGAATGCTGCACTAAGGTCTAGGAGGACAAGTATCGAAACAAGTCCATTATCTGAGGCTAAGAGAAGATCGTTGGTAACTTTCAACAGTGCTGTTTATGTACTATGATGTGCTCTAAATCCTGATTGGAAATCTTCAAATAGTTCATTCCTGTGTAAGTGGTCTGATAGCTGCTTAGCAACAGCTTTTTCTAGGATTTTAGAAATAAATGGCAGGTTGGATATTGGTCTATAATTAGCCAAGACACCTGGATCAAGACTAGGCTTTTTGAGTAAAGGTTTGATTACTGCAGTCTTAAAGGCCTGTGGTACGTAGCCTGATACTAGAGATAAATTTACCAAGTCCAATAAAGATGAGTTCATTAATGGCAGGGTGCCTTTAAGCAGTCTAGTCGGGATGGGGTCCAAGAGACACGTTGATGATTTCGATGAAGCAACTACTGATGTAAATTCAGAGAGATCTATAGGAGAGAAGCAGTCTAAACATAACTGAGGTCCTACAGATGATTCAAGAGCTACTGTAGTAAAAGATTCATTTATTGCAGGTATAGGAAGCATCTGCTGAATTTTATCTCTAATAGTTGTGATTTTATTTGTAAAGAAACTCATAAATTCATCACTGCTGAGAGCTAAGGGAACACTGGGCTCAACGGAGCTGTGACTTTTTGTCAGCCTGGCTACAGTGCTGAAAAGAAACCTGGGATTGTTCTTATTTTCCTCTATTAGTGATGAATAGTATGCAGTTCTGGCTTTACGGAGAGCTTTTTTATATGTTAGTAGACTGTTTTTCCAGGCTAGAAAAATTTCCTCTAAGTTTGTGGAACGCCACTTCCTTTCCAGCCTTCGTGATGCCTGCTTTAAGGTACGAACATGTAAATTATACCATGGGGCTAGTCTTCTCTGAATCACTAACTTCTTTTTCAGAGGGGCTACAGAATCAAGCATTTCACGCAGTGAGGTTACAGCGCTGTCAACAACATGATCAATTTGGTAGGGAGTAGGATTAAGGCAGCTGCCCTCCACTATGTTTATACTTGGCATAGATGCAAATAAAGATGGAATCATTTTCTTAAATTTATTAACAGCGTTGTCGGATAAACATCTGCTGTAGTGGAATTTTCTTCCAGACGCTGCATGATCCATCATTTTAAATTCAAAAGTTATTAAAGAATGATCTGACAAAACAGGATTTGGGGGGAAAATTATTAGATGTTCAATTTCGATGCCATAGGTCAGAACAAGATCAAGGGTGTGATTAAAACAGTGGGTGGGTTTATTAACGTTTTGAATGAAACCAATTGAATCTAATATAGAATTAAATGCAATGCTGAGGCTGTTATTTTCAACATCTACATGAATGTTAAAATCTCCCACTATAATGACTTTATCTGATCTAAGCACTAAATCAGACAGGAAGTCAGGGAATTCAGTTAAAAACTCTGAGTAAGGAACAGGTGGACGGTACAAAATGACAAGTAGAACTGGTTTTTGTGTTTTCCAGTTTGTATGTGAGAGACTAAGAGTGAGGCTCTCAAATGAGTTATAACTGTTCTGAGGATGAAAGTTTAATAATAAGTTTGACTGGAAGATTGCAGCTACTCCTCCACCTCGACCTGTGCTTCGAGGAACATGATAATTTTTATGACTGAGGGGGGTTGATTCATTCAGACTGACATATTCATCCTGCTGTAACCAGGTTTCAGTAAGATAAAGTAGGTCAATTTGGTGATCAGTTATCAAATCATTTACTAACAGAGATTTAGAAGAAAGGGACCTAATATTTAATAATCCACATTTGACAGTTCTGTTTTTCTGTTCAATAAGAGGAGTGGTCTTAATTTTTATTAAGTTTTTATGAATAACTCCTCTTCTGTTAACTTCTGATTTGTTTGATTTATATGTTCGAGGGGCAGACACAGTCTCTATGTGGTTTGAAGGGGGCGGCGGCTCTAAGGAAACTGCAGAGAAGCGTTTTAGACTGAGTCTCTGCATCCCGGTCCCCACCCTGGATTGTCAGGCTTTAGGTCGGCTAAGAAACTCGGCCAAATTCCTAGAGATGAGAGCTGCACCATTCAAAGTGGGATGGATGCCATCTCTCGCTATCAGACCGGGTTTTCCCCAGAAAGTGGCCCAATTGTCTATGAAGCCCACATCGTTTGCTGGACACCACCTAGACAGCCAGCGACGGAACGACGACATGCGGCTAAACATGTCATCGCTGGTCAGATTGGGGAGGGGTCCAGAGAAAACTACGGAGTCCGACATTAATTTAGCAAAGTTACACACCGACTCAACATTAATTTTAGTGACCTCCGATTGGTGTAATCGGGTGTCATTGCTGCCGACGTGAATAACAATTTTCCCATATTTCCGATTAGCCTTAGCCAGCAGCTTCAGATTTGACTCGATGTCGCCCGCTCTGGCCCCAGGAATACATTTGACTATGGTCGCTGGTGTCTCTATTTTCACGTTCCTGACTATGGAATCGCCAATTATCAGAGTCGGTTTCTCAGCGGGTGTGTCGCTGAGCGGGGAAAATCTATTAGAAACGTGAACAGGCAGGTGATGAGCCGTGGGCTTCTGCTTAGGAGTATGTTTCCTTCGGACCGTCACCCAGGCTAATTCTCCGGGCTGCTCCGGAGCTGCCCTTGGACCGCTAACAGACCCTGAGCTCGGTGGCTCCACACCAGCTAACGGGGCTAGGCTAGCTGGCTTTTGTTCGAAGGTGCGGAGCCGCGCTTCCAAATCAGTGATCCTCGCCTCCAAGGCTAACAGAACCTTACACTTAATACAGGTAAGGAGATCTTAACACGCTTATACTGTCTTCTAAGATAAACTAATGTCATTATGCAATAATTATTAATGTGCTTAGGTAAATATTGCAGTCTAGCAATACATTTTACCAGAAATTACAGAAAAGATGGAGTAAACATAAAGCTTCACAGAGTACATTTAAATTTTACTATCTCTAACGTCTGCTGTATTTTTATACCATATTTCATTTTTCTTCCGATTTAATTCGGTTACAGAATTCATAATTTCACAACAATTAACAGTGTCTTCTGAATCTTTCTGCAACAAAATGGTCATCCAAAAACTTTTTAACATCCCTGAAAAAATTCTCTCAATTAATTTAGGGTTTTAGGACCTGATTTTGAAAGTCTTCAAAATCATTCTGTATTTATTTGTATAAATATAATCAACACATGTAGAAACCAGAGTTCCATCATTGTTGAACCATATTCTTCACTGTAACTGTTTGTTTACCAATGGACAGATGGAAGATCCATAGAAACATATCACATAGCTTTCTAAGTACTTAACACCATTGTTTGGAGGTCTATAGCAGCAATGAATGGGCCTATTGTGTCCAGCCACCACACAGACAAAGAAATGCAACAATACTTTATTTTGTATTAAGTTAACCTCACAATCAATATTGGAATCACATACAGTCTCGTGTATTTAGTTTGTTATGAAGTGAAGTTTAAATCTTGAGCACTGACCTTTTGATCGCAGGGACAGATATTCGCATCGTAGTTCTCTTTTATTCCGCTCTTGTTCTCGCCCTGGTTGATCAAATCTGTGTCCCGATCCTAATGTTTAATTTTATTTTTAAACGCATGATTCTCCTCTTTAAAATAATTTTTGTCTTGTCTTTTGTGTAAATAAAATCCGGGTCCTGGTTCTCGTTTATCATCCCGCTGCTGTAGTGTTCCAGGGTGATTATTAATCCTATGATTATCACGTGTTTTTAGCATCCACGTTGTTGCCCTTTGTTCTCCTCTTCTCAAAGAATCACAGCTCACAGAGGCCGCAGTCACTATTAGCCTGTTAATCTCCCCCCCTTAGTTACGGTTTCTAAAGAGTCAGATTTCAGAAACTGAAACAATGGTGGCTGAGTTCAGACGGAAAATAAAAGCAGCTTTATGTTTTAGTAAAAAGGAGTGAGTCTCAATGAAGCAGGAAGGTGGTGAACAATGAATCAAGGGGGAGGACGCTCTTTTTTCTTACAGTCTGCAGTTGGGACATATTGTATACATACTGTATGATTATGTGTTTGGCTTGTCTGCCTCACAGTCAGACAAGTTCCACAAGTTGCTTTGACATGAACATGAAAAAATTGAATAATCAAACCAAGTCAATGGAAAAAGATTTTGTCTCTTTTCGCTACAGTGACAGTGTTTTACAGGTGACATATTAGGCCAAGAACTAACAAATTCACCTGTTGTACTTTGATATTGTTTAAACAGTGGTACTGTTATTGAAAACTTACATTAACTTAGTGATTCACCACAGGTACCTTAACCCTCTGGGTCTAAGGGTGTTTTGGGGCCCTGATATTTGTGCTGTTTTCAGTTGCCTTTAAACATATTAATGGCTAAAGTCTGATAACACAGTAATCAGCATTAACTGGGCTACAATAACATGTGAGCAACAAGTTTATACATGATTGTGTTTTTGAGAAAACAGCGTTTATGCATGGTTAGTGAAAAACTGTCACTGTAATAAGACCATAAAACACAAACAGAACATTGGTTCACAAGACTTTGGAGAAATGCATCTTGTAGTGTAAAGTGTTTGCTTCACAATGATGTGAAAGTCATCTTTTTTTCTAAGACACTTTTTGTTGAAGAGCATATGCAGGAAGGTGTGCAACCTTTAAAGATGATAAAAAGTTACAAGTAACGTTAATACTAAGAAAAGCTATTGAGGTGAGACAAACATACATTTTAATAAAAATTATTTTAAAAATGACAAAATATGTGGATGAGACACAACACAACTTAACAACTTTGGAATGACATAGAACTCCAAGAACATGATGTTCATGTTTCATAGACATGTTGTAAATGTCATTTATGGTTTTAGATTGTTCTATTATGTTATTTCATATCTTCTCTCCATTTCACTTTTTTCTTCTTCTTTTTTATAAATAGAAAAGAAGAAAGGGAGTCACCAAGATCTTCACAACATTGTGAGTTTAGAGATTAATCAACATGTTCACACTGGAGAGAAACTGTTCAGCTGTGACCAGTGTGGAAAAGCTTTCTCACAATTAGACTCACTCAAAAAACATCAGCGTATTTACTCTGGAGAGAAACCGTACTGGTGTGAGCAATATGGAAAAACTTTCATTAGGTCAAGTGTTCTAACAGCCTCATTCATACCAAGAAGAAATGTTGGAACTGACCACTGTGGTTGAAGTCTATATTAAATAGCCTAAGGACCCACTAAGACATTACACTGCTGCAAACAGGAAATGTCCACAGGTCCAAAGGGCTGTGGCTTAGCAGGTAGAACAGGTCAATCATGAACCAGTGTTAGTGATTCAGTCCCTGGCCTCACTAGTCCACATATTTTAGTGTCTTTAGGCAAGACATTGAACCCAGTGGCAGTTCCATTGGTATATGAGCGAATGGGCAAAGTGTAAAAGTGCTTTGAGTGGACTTGAGTGTAGAAAATCACTATATGTATTGACCATTGTGTTTATGTCTGGTTTATGAATTATGAATATCATAAACCATCTTCATAATTTCGGAGCACCAGATCCTTTGATGGCGGATCAACCAGTCAATTAATGAGTACTACAGGATATCAGTCTACAATCAGAGTGAGAGTTCCCCGATTCAGTGACGTATTTACTGTGTGAAATAACATAGATTATGCCAGTCACAGATGCCTTTTTAAGATTTATTAAACTATTTACACAGTAGATACATGCTATTTACGTAGGGGGAAACGGAGGGAGAACTGAGAATCAGATGAATTAACAAATAAAATGTAACAATATAACCGTAGGTTATATGCAGTGGTGAAAAAGGAATCTTGAAATCAGTTCATGTTCTGTGTTTGCGTCTGAGGTATAAACAGCAGTTTAGGAAGACGCTGTAAGTATCTACGGAGACCAACTGAGATTAGTGTGAGACAACCAGCACAGCCATGGGTTACTTGTCTAACCTCGGGTTTACTGAGGCTCAGTCCGTTCCGCTGTGGGCTGGTCAAACTGCAGTCTGCCGGCAGGTTTCTAGGAGAGACGTAGGCATTCCCCAAAGTCCTCGGCTGCAGGTCTGGAGTCTGTTCATCGCCTTTCGTCACTCTCTGTCTGGCCGCTGCAGGGCTGTCCCATAGAGTTTCTTAATGTGAGATGGTCAGCTGGAGGTGAGCTGTTGGCTTCACAGTTTGTGGTTGATCATAATGTTTTTTTTAAAATTTTATTTTAATATTACATTATCTTTAGTTAAATTATTACATTTTTACTGATTGTATGTTCAAGTCTGTGTTTGTGTTCATCTTTTTTTCATAACTTATATTAATGCTGTAATGATGCCACAAGATGGTACTGTTTACACTGATGTAACCTGAGAGTGTGTTCCCTTCAACTTGGAGCAAACATGTCAACTTGTAAACTTCCCTACCTGGACAAACAACAACAACACAGCTGTTTAATCCTCATAGTCCATCAAGTGTATTAACCACTGATGGGATGAGTTACTAAGCAACAGCTCATTGTCAGCAGGTTTGAAATCTGTACAGAGAGACCCCAATGGATTTCTAATCCAGTACCTTAACCACTCAGTCACAACAACTCGACTGTACGACAGTTGATAAGTTTATTTTGATATCTTTGAAGCAAACAAGCATTAAGTATTATATTTAAAACTTAATTGAAAAATTATTTCCCAGCACATAAGTGCAGGGTAAAGTGTGTTAATGGCTATGGAAACTGTGCAGAACTGCTGGGAAGGTATAGAAAGTAATGTGTCCTTTTATTATTGTGGAAGAACTACAGCAGAGAACCTAAATTGTGAATGAACAACACATATCATGACTGTACTAGCTACAAAAAGCTAGATCTAGGGTACACATTAGAATTAGGTTAAGGTCAAGTTTAGTAAAGTTAGTTAAGGTTAGGTTAAGGAGTTAAAGATTCTATCAGTGCATGTCCTCACAAAGTTTGCTGTACAAACATGTGCTCTGAATCAATATGAAGCAAAATGACTCCAAATGAATGTTCGGAAGCACTGAAACAGTCAGAAATTGTGAAATCCGCTGGAAAATCATTGATCCAATTGTCTTAAAACTTGAATATTGTCTAATCAGCCATGAAAAGTCTATTACAACCAAATCAAACCTTAAGAGTATGTTGTTGAATGTTTACATATTGTGTTAACAGTAAAAAAAATGTTACATGTTATAAATGTTTTACTTACTCTCAATACTTTTTTAGTTCAATGATGTTTATAAGACTTTTAAAATTTTATATTTGCTCCCCCACCATAGAGTTTTCAGACCATGATCAATCTTTGCAGATTTTATAGAATTAACAGTTAATTCATCTTAGCTCCAGTTCCTGACAAGTTTTTCACTCAATCCAAACTTGTCAGGATCTGCGTTTTTTGACTTCCTGTTTCTTTTATTTTGTAGGATCCTGGCAGGAACTGGTTTTTGTTTATTCTGTTCCCTTGACTGTTGCCCCAATTAGTTATTGATTTCACCTGTGCTTTGTTTTGTCCCTTACTTCATATACCTTTGTTTAGCCACTGTTTTTTGCCGGGTTGTCTGCCTGCCACTGCGATTAGCCGACAACTGCCTTTTGTTTGTTTTCCTGAGGAGCCATGTTTCCCTGCCTCAGCTAGATACCTTGTGTTCAGTTAAGTAACCCTGCTTTGTTCCGGCTTTGCTTTCCTCATGTTCCCTGTAGTCCTGCTTTGGCTCTGTGTTTCATGTTTCCTGTGTAGTCTGGTGCGTCTCCCTGGATGTGTGTGTGACCCAGACTACCTCATGCCCTGATTCCCTGTATTCACGTTCATGTTTCCCTGTGTAGGCTGGTGGTGACCCAGACTACCTCATGCCCTGATTCCCTGTATTCATGCTCATGTTTCCCTGTGAGTCTGGTGCGCCTCCTTAAGTGTGTGTGACCCAGATCTTCCTGCCCTGTCCCTGAGTTCATGTCCTGTCTCCCCTGTGTTCACGTTTATGTCCTGTCCCCACAGTTCATGTGCCTTGTTTCCTGTGTCCCGGTGTTCCCCTAGTTGCCTGCGTTTATGCTTCCTGGTTTTCTTGCTTTGTTCCAGCCTCTTGTTTAAAATAAAGTCTTTTTGTTTACCTTGAGTACCAGAATGGGCGTTTCCTTGGTCCTAAAATTCACAATAGTTTCACGAAACCTGACAAAACTTTCTTTCTGCTGTTCCATTCATAATCTTTATAATTTGCAGTACATATTCCAGAGTATGGCTGTTACATGGCATCCATCCATTATCTATACCCACTTACTCCTATTTAGGGTCACATGATCTGCTGGAGCCTATCCCAATTCTCTTCGGGTTAAAAGCCAGGGTACACCCTGGACAGGTCACCAGTCCATCACAGGGCCACATATAGACACACATCCACACACACTCACACTCATTCCTGTGGATAATTTAGAATTGTTATATGTCAGTTTTGTGTAAATTACTTTGATTGTTTTCAATTAAGTCATCAGTGTAAACAGCAACAACTTGTGGCAACATTACAGCATTGACATATAAGTTATAAAAAAGCTAAACCAAGATAAACACAAAGAAAACACAGACCTGAACATACAATCAGTAAAAACATAATCATTGAATTAAAGATAATTAATATTAAAAAAAACATTATGATCAACCACAGACTGTGAGCTCTGCAGCCAGAAAGCAGCAGGCACTACAGAACATGTATGCTTCAAGATCTCCTTGGCTTTATTTGTCATGAGAAAATGAGCAGTCATTTAAGTCTGCCTCTGTGGCAATATTTATCTATGCATCTGTTGTTAAACAGACCATGGAGCTGGATGAGGAGAGGACAAGTTTTCTCTTTAAATGCTCGTGCAAAGTGCTGGTGCTGCTGTGGTATGTCAACAAAACTTAGCACAGTACAGGTCTTTAAAATACTTTTATAGTGAACCTCTTCCACAAACGAGTCACACTTTTCCAACTCTGCTATAATTTAATGAAACTGTAGTATTGTGCTGTTGCCTAGAGTTAATCAAGGAACCAAATATGACTGATGAAAGCACGCAGTAGATATGTAGCAATAAAAACGGAAACGTGAATTAATTAACTGACCCCCTACTATAAATCAAACATAGGTAACACATGAGTTGATGTAAAATGTTAATGCATATTTATCACCAGTGTCATCAATGAAACAAAGTAAATGCAGCAGCCCTAAGATTTTATCCATGATCACTGCAGGTGTTGAGCAAAAACCCCTGTTGGTGTGCCTCTGACTAAGAAAGTAGCAGGAATATATAAATAGTTTATGAACCCAGAAACACCAGGGTTCTAAAACTAATTTTCTATTACTAAAACTGTGGAGGCAGTTTGTGTTAATAAAGACTCACACACCAGAGAAATGTCTTTCTGAATTTTATTCACACACTTACTGACATCCAGCTACATCAAGTGAGGAAGGTCATGTCAGAGTGGGATTTTTAGACCACATTTCCCCTTTGAGCTATTCAGTGAAATAATTATGTGATATGAAGTAATAATAAATGTTTATAAAGTATCACATTAAATGTCTGCATGTCACAGCATTCAAAGGTAAGAAAACAGTAAATTAACTAAACTTATTTTCATTAGTAGATTAAAGGCATTTATCAAACATTAGTGATAACGAGTAAGTTAAAAATAAAAGGTGGTCTTATACTTGTAGGGTGCTTTTCTACATTCAAGTCCACTCAAAGCACTTTTACACTTTGCCCATTCGCCCATATGCTCACACACTGATGGAACTGCCACCAGGGGCAACTTGGGTTGGGTTTTCTTGCTCAAAGACACTAAAATATGTGGACTAGTGAAGCCACAGATTAAATCACCAATACTGGTTCATGACTGACCTGATCTACCTCCTAAGCCACAGCCTCTATTTCATAGCAATAGAGAAGCAAAGACAAAAGCCAGTCTTAGACCTATCTCCCACAGTGTCCACCAGCAACTGAGAGGCACTTGACTATCAAAATGCTGGACATTTTCCTTAGGCTTTCTGATATAGACCTCAACCACAGTGGTCAGTTTTAACATTTCTTCTTGGTGTGAATGCACTGATGGGCTGTTAGAGCACTTGACCTAATGAACGTTTTTCACATTGCTCACACCTGTATGGCTTCTCTCCAAAGTGAACAAACTGATGTCTTTTGAGGTCGCCTAACTGCAAGAAAGCTTTTCCACACTGGTCACAGCTGTATGGCTTCTCTCCAGAGTGAATACGTTGATGTCTTTTGAGATTGCTTATCTGTGAGAAGGCTTTTCCACACTGGTCACAACTGAACGGCTTTTCGCCAGAGTGAGTACGCTGATGTATTTTCAGGTGGGCAAACAAGGTGAAGGCTTTTCCACACTGGTTACAGCTGTACGGTTTCTCTCCAGAGTGAATACGCCTGTGTGTGTTCAGGTGACCTAACTGTGAGAAAGCTTTTCCACACTGGTCACAGCTGTACTTTTTCTCTCTAGTGTGAACATGTTGATTAATCTCTAAACTCTGCAATGTTGTGAAGGTCTTGTTGACTCCCTTTCTTCTTTTCTATTCATAGAAAACAAGAAGAAAAAAGAGAAATAGAGAGAAGATATGAAATAACATGACAGAACAATCTAAAACCATAAATGACATTTACAACATCCGTCAATTTTGATTGTACAGAAAAAAGCAATATATCATTCGAATCTGTAAAGTGTCTAGTTTTAGTTGTATACCCTCATAATCACAACAAAACGCTGTGCTTTTGTAAAATAAAGAAACCCGACAGGGTGCGCTCTTTGTCTTCTTTGTCTCTGTCATCTCTCTTCACAGACACATAAATAAAACAACCAGAATCTCCGTGAATACTTGTCTCATACAAATAAGAAATATATGGCTAGAAAGCTTGAAATGTCTTCTTGTAAATGAAACAATTCAATTCGAAAACAAATCATCACTTTTCATTTAGAAGTAAGGAGAAGTACATTTTCTCCAGTCTCTCCTCATTAGAGCTAATCTGATCCCACATCGTACTGAGTGCACTGTTAATATGTAAATAATCTGAGGTAAGCCAGGTAATTATGTACACGCCCCCTAGAAATGACATAAAACGTCAAACTTCATCATAGAATTTACTCACTTTTTCTGTGCGTTTGGATGATGGCACATTACGCGGGTGAGGGAGCGCTTCGTATGTTCCAGACAGCGACAAAGAGTTTACTTTGTCCTCAGAGTAAAAACACGACTCAAATGACGAACATTTGGATCCGCATTGTATTGTATTGCAGTAATCCCCTCTCAGCCACATTGACTGAAAGGCTCATTATGCGGGTCATTGTGCGGGTCTTTTGTCTTCTCAAGTAAATCACATGACTATTCATGGTCAGACACACCTTCCTGCATATGCCCTTTCTAAACAAAAAGTGTCTTAGAAAATTTTAAATCAGTGTATTTATATTCTGTGAATATTGTGTTTATGTGTTTTATTTATGTAGTGAAGGAGGACATGAGGATAGTTGGTGTGGGTGTGGAGGATACAGAGGATAGGGTTAAATGCAGGCAGATGAGTCGCTGTGGCGACGCCTGAAGGGAGCAGCCAAAAGGAAAAGAAGAAGTATTGTTTTCTGTGAATGAGTGAAAAAGATGACTTTCACATCATTGTGAAGCAAAAACTTTACACTACAAGATGCATTTCTCCAAAGTCTTGTGAACCAATGTTCTGTTTGTGTTTTATGATCTTATTTCAGTGACTTCAATTTTTTTGTTTTTCACTAACCATGCCACCATCAAAAACACAATCATGTATAAACTTACTGCTCACAGTTTGTGCTGATTACAGTGTTATCAGAATGTAGCCATTAATATGTTTAAAAGCAACAGAAAAATGCACAAATGTCAGGACATGTCAAAACTTGTCCAGGGCCCCAAAACACCTTCAGACCCCAGAAGGTTAAGGCATGCTTTTACATGCTCTAGAGAAATTTTTTGGAGCATATTAATTTGCCATACATCAATGCAAGTTTTATATCCAACATTTTAATATGCATCTAATAAGTACATACTAACTAAATAAACTGCTAAAAAGTACAATAAGCCACACACAAAAATGATTTTGTTTTTTTAAACATATTTTTCTAAATACAGAAATGTCATAGCTGTATTCCTCATAATTGTCAATATAAAAAAAGTTGTATAAAGTTATTTCACACCAGAGAAATATTATTTTGAGTGTGTCCATAACTTAGTTTTTGAGATACACTCATTTTTATAAACTGTCATAAAAAAAAATAAAATGCACATAGTTTACAATGTGCAAAAAGACGTACATCAAAGTACAGCACAAGAATCACTATATAAAGAAATGCATAATTTGCAAAAAAAATAACGTACATTTCTGGTGTGTGTTTTTGTGCCAGTGAGGGTGCATACAAGAGATGTGTTTACCGTGGAAAAACTACAATTCCCGGGAAAAAAAACGGCATTTCCTGTTGTCGTGGGTTGTGACCACCTGATAGTTCATGCTCACAACTTGTAGGAAGTGCTGTGACTAGACCCACGGTCTGGATTATAATGATTTTATAGTGTGCGCTTTTTACTCGGAGTAAACAGCACTCTGGGACATCTATGATATTTAAGTGTAAGTCCTGTGGTTTTATATGCAAAAAGGCATTTAAAAATAGATGTGCAGATGGGAGCGCGGGCACTTCCGTTGTTTTTAAAAGGTTAAACAAGTCTTGGAACTCCAACCGATTCCACACTGAGGCCCAAATGGCCTCCGAAGCAGACTTTCTTGCCCTACTTGCATAGTAACCTGAGCAAGCTCCAGGTGATGGCTTGCAGCTAAGTACTCTGTGGTGAACAGCTGATGTCTCAAACTGCAAAAACAGAACTATTTTTTAACAAATTTCAACCATCGTTACTGACAACTTCCGTCCATGAATTCCATTACTCTATTCCATTGTTCATCATGTATCATTTTAATCAGTGTTCTTTCCCATGTCCTCTTTTCCTGTGTACCTATGTAAATAAATGTATTTAGATTTACAAACCTGGTAATTTTTTGTTATTATTCATAAGAGTGTATGAGTCACTTTTTGCTATAATACCCTCCTTCAGATTTGAGATTTCATTTTAATAATTAATCGTTTTTATTGTGGCTCACCTGAGAAAAGCCTGGTGTTCCAATTTAAATTATTATTACGATATAAAGTAATAAACCACTATTGTAGTCCCTCTAAACTATAAGCAAACCTATGTGTAGATATGTACATGGTCGTGGTAGCTTGTGGTAACTCACAACATTTCTCAGAAATCTACAGTTGCTTCTCTACTACCTCTGCTGCTAAAGTGCCAACTTCATTGAGAGAGGAGTGATAGTGCTTTTACTGTCACAAAATGGGACACATAATTGCTGACCATGTATTTATGGGAAAAAAGTAGATCACTCCCAAGTAACTCAAAACCCACCACCCACAAGGTGTTTGGTTTGGAGTAGCTCGGCCCACCAGTCTGACTGATGACTGTTCCAAACCCTTCCTTTTTGAAGGAGTAGTGTCTTTATCTGGGAAACCAGCAGACAAATGAGTAGTATGTATCTTAAGAGACACGTGGACTTCTGCCTGTGGGGCCAGTTGTATTTTGTGAGGTGTTTAGTTGGGCTACACTATGTTACTGTAAAGTCTAAACTAGTTAGCAGAAGATTTCTGTAACATTACACCCCATCAGTTTAGTAGGGCTATATACCAAAGCATGCCAAAGTCCATCCCCAGAAAATGATGACAGCTTCTAAAAGCTGTGTCCCAGCTCAGAGACTGCATCCTTCGAAAGCTGCATTTGAAGGCTGGCTGCGTCACAGTGCCACAACAAGGCCCATTTAAAAGGTTCCTTCAAATGTGGCCAACAAATGCAGCCTTCTTTCCCTGGGAAACGAAGGCTGCAGCTGATGTATCCTTTGCAGCCCAAAATATCACAAAAGTCTTTGTGAAGGGTGACAAAAAAACGAACATAACAGATACAAGCGGTGAGGCGGTCACCATGGAAATACAATTACCCACGTTAAAAACACTACTAATCTAACATTAGCTAAAGTCCAACTTTGGGGCGCGAAGAGTTGGTGATGCAATTAGGAAGTCTTTACGGTGGCCGATAAGGGCAAATGCGCCGCAACGGCCAAAACACATGCAAGGGAGAAATGCTGCAACAACGAAAACACATGCAAGAGAGAAAACACAACGGAAGTGCGCCAGGCCGATAGGGGGACCCCGAACTGAGGGATGCTCTCTTGCATGTGTTTTCGTTGTTGCAGCATTTCTCTCTTGCATGTGTTTTGGCCGTTGCGGCGCGTTGTCGGCCACCGTTAGTCTTCCATAGACTAGACCGTCTCATTTCAGCTGTGTCTTTGTATACCGTGTCCTTCAAAAGATCCTGCCCCTGAATTGGGACAGAGCCGCATGTAATTCAGAACTGACAAAGTCTCCTGGATGAGACACCATGTTTTTCCACCTTTACAAACCACGTCCAGGTGATTTGTTTTTAAACCTTGTTGTGATTGTGACCACCTGGATGGCTGAGAACCTTCACAGACATATTGTATATGATGTTTTTGGATTATTATTGCTGCTGCATGAATGGGTGTTTTACATTTTACCGCTATAGATGTTTAGGGTTGGGCTAATTTTACCTACTCTGTATGCTGTCAGGTAGTTTAATGTACAGTAATGCATCAGATTGTTTAAGCTTATCATACATGTATTTGTAGTGTTACTGTTCTGTAAGAACCTTGTACCTATAAAAAGTCAACTATTCAACTATAGAGTAGCTGAGAAGATCATTGGTATATCTCTCCCCTCCCTCCAGGACATCTACAGCATCTGTCTCACCTGCAAAGTCATCAGCATTGTAGGTGAACCCACCCACCCGTTACACGGCTTCTTTAGTCTGCTGCCATCAGGGAGAGGACTGAGGAGTCTCTGGGCCAGGGCCAGCAGACTGAAGGACAGCTTCATCCACCAGGCTGTCAAGAACTCTCTCCTGTCTCTGACCTCTGACCTCCAACCCCCCACCCCAGTACACACACTGCCCTCAGCGGCTGCACCAGTTACTTTATGCAGAATTTGGACTGCTCTCTGTGCACCACAGTCACTTTATTAAGACTGATAAGCTCACTTAATTGCACTACCATTCAGTACAACTGAACTGTTCATATATTGTACTGGTTTGCTAAGCTGCTATGTGCCTTATGCTATTTGTACTTTATCTTATCTAGGTTTATTTTACATGCCCTTATTGTAATTTTTAGATTGTACTATTTAGTGTTTAGAGTTTATCTGTATGCACCAAGGGTCTGAGAGTAATGAAATGTTGATTCTCTGTATGTGCTCTACATATGGCAGAATTGACAATAAAGCAGACTTTGACTTGCATATATGAAATAATAAAATTAGAATAAACAGTCAAGTGGGTGCAAACTGACCAAATCACTACATTCAAAATGAAAACTTTACTACAAATAAATTATTACTTATTTTGAAAGCTTCCCATAACACCCTGAGGCAAATGATTTAAGTCACTCGATTCAGTAATGTCACAATTT